>NC_083771.1:20656615-20856615 GCF_963514075.1 Conger conger
CAGTCACACACACATACACACATAAACATGTGCACGATGCTCCCCATGGAGGTGACAGGCTCTGCTGAGCGCCCGTGACTGGTGCATGCTGGGATGGTGGTGGGGTGACACAGCAGCTGGCTTGCTGTCACTGTACCCTTGAGCACAGACCCTGACCTTTCTCTTTATGCAAATACAAGCGATATTGTGCCCTTCTTATGTATTTTTTGTATGAAGACAGATAGAAAGCAGGGAGGATTGCAGATAGACAACAGGGAGGGTTACAGATAGACAGCAGGAAGGGTTACAGATAGACAACAGGAAGGGTTACAGATAGACAACAGGAAGGGTTACAGATAGACAACAGGAAGGGTTACAGATAGACAACAGGAAGGGTTACAGATAGACAACAGGGAGAGTTACAGATAGACAACAGGGAGAGTTACAGATAGACAACAGGGAGGGTTACAGATAGACAACAAGGAGAGTCACAGGTAGACAGCAGGGAGGATTACAGGTTGAGAAGGGGTTAGGACCAGACCTTCACCCATATCCAGTCGAATGTTCACAGTAAAATATTTTTACGCCTAAGCTTTTACTTTCTAATTTCCATTTCCTCCTTTTCTGTAATGATGTGAATATTTCAACCGCTTTTCCGGTGTGATAATGTGCCGAACACCTGATATCCTCATCACCAACCTTAGCGCTTGGCTTCTTAAGCCCCGCTTTCAGAAGGGTGCTTGTGTTTGGCACAGGGATACTGTCCAGCCTCCCTGTGAGATAGGAGTGAAAATATTCCCTGTGCGGTTTCAGAAGACCGCTCCTGTTTATTTTTACTGCCGAATTGTGAAAAGGTCACGTACGCTTCGGATAAGTGGAGCGCAGCCACACAGATTAATCAGACTTGTTGTCATTTCCTTTTGGTCACAATTGATTTCTGTATCTGCTGCAAAAGCTGAATGGCAGGGGTGTTAAAAAGTTGTGAAACAGGAAATGAAACTGAGTGTACACAGGTTTGGGCTCTGTCTCCCACCTCCCATCGCTGTGAACCTACTCAGTAAGAACTTCATCTCTTCCTGTGCTGACTGACTGAATGTACAGTACCTTTCGTCCCTGATGCATTATATTCAGCTGTTATATGCCTGTGAGGGTTTGTATTTTTGTACTTACTTGCCTTGTTGTACATGGCAGTTGGTACATCCTGATAAGGGCTTTGGGGTCTATAACTGTAATCATCAGATCTGGCCCTCAAACCCAAATCAGGCCCAGTTTGCTCGTGCATAATTAACAAAAAACAAATTGATGCTTCTGATTGGTTTGTCTTCACACTGACTCCCAGGTAAAAGCAGTTTGTGATTTGAGGGTATATAAGATGGGCTTTTTCAGTATGACAGCATGAAGTGGTGTGTGCAGCATTGAGCAAAGTTGCCATCTTTGCAGTGTACGAGAGACTTTTGTCATTCATTTTTATAAACCACTGTGCTTGCATGTTTGTGAATACTGAAAAATCTGGACTTTTCTATTGTTTTTCATGATGTTTCGTGTTTCCAATATTTGTATAGCCACCTACAGCAAAAGTAAGTACAGCAAAATAACTATTTTTCACGACAAAAAATATCCAGCTGTTCATAGAAAACCCAAGCATACGGAACTGTCTGGACCTGAAATCTCTCAAATAGACAGCAGATTTAGTGTTGACTTGAAACGTAAATGGTTTACGCAATGCTACTGAATATACAAAGGGCTCAGTCATTTGTAAAGGCTTTCAGCCGATGTAGCCCTTCTTGAAGAATTGCTCTTTACAAAAAGGGAAATTAAATGGTTGAAAAGGATGTGGGTGGATGACGTGTCCCTCTCCCCCTGTTATTCAAACAGCAGGGGTTTGAAAACCTGAAAACATACCATCTTCCATCTTGCCTTATCTTAACCTGAAGGGAAGGCTTCTATTGGTAGATTGCAATACATGCAAGGAGGAATGGACTTTTATGTTTTTGTTTATCATGCCTAGATTAACAACCACACTAGATAGAAGCTGTTCTAAAGATAAACTAGTTGGGTTAGCTAAAGCCCTTTTTCACTGTACCAAAATAATTGTATATCAACAGCATTGTTTGCAAAATGATGCATTACATTTTCATATTAGATAACGTGTTCAGTTTTACCAACTGAAAATATATCTGGCAATGGAATATGGGTTAGAAAATACTCCTTAGACCCCAAGTTCAGAAGTAATGGATTATCCCAATGGAAACAATACCCAAAGCAAGTATTTACATCTTCTACATTTCTCTGCTTTCAGTCTTATTTATCTAAATATTATTCTGTTTCTTATTATTATGTCAGTGTATTTTAAAGCTACTGCTTTTTTGGATATATTTGGAATTGGATATATTAAAGATAAATATAACATCAAAAATATTCAGGATACCAGTATTTGTATTGATTTGTTTTTGCATTTATATTGGCTTATATTAGTGGAAAATCCTGTGTACAGAATGCATTGGGAGATGGTGTTTATGAATCCCAGATTGCATTGGGAGATGGTATTTATCATTCTTGGAATGGGACAGGAGATGGTGTTTATGAATCCCAGAATGCATTGGGAGATGGTGTTCATGAATCCCAGAATGCATTGGGAGATGGTGTTCATGAATCCCAGAATGCATTGGAAGATGGTGTTTATGATTACCGGAATGGTGTGGGAGATGTTATGTACCATCAGAAGCTAAAAAGGTAATATTTCATAAAGCAGCCAGATTTGGCTCATTGCAGCTAATGTAATATTTTCTATGTTTGTGTGAACCCCTCTGCCTGGGGCCCATAAACATGGAAGCATTAAAAGAAAAATGTAATTGTGTTTTTTTTTCTTTTTCTTTTAACGTTTGTGTGTTTGGGTGGACCCCAGGAGGAGTAGTGCTTGCTTATAGCACAGCTAATGGGCCCTAAATCAAAGCTGAGCTCAATGCAGAAGTCATTTTCTCCCAGGAGCTGAAGTGTAGGGTACGAACGATCAGCACCAGACTTCTCTGAAATTCAAATGCCAAGCTAAGGTATTGCACTTTTCAGAGGTGGGGAAATTGCACCAATTTCCCGGTCTCGGTCACCCAATTATCTCTGCACACCACTACGAGTTCACTCACAGATTAGACCGCAATTACAACACCTCATATAGGGGCGCAAGAGCAGTCCTTAGCTGGAATTCTTGAGCTCATCCAGACAGTTTGCTGAAGATCATATTCGTCAGATTGGGTTATTTATATATGGAAGAGCCTCCACCCGTCCCTGGGAGCTGTGCTGTAAAAGGTTGAGCCACCAAGCCCCCCCTACCCCGTCTCATTTCTTTGTGACATTTGTGAGCTCAGACCAAAGGCTCAGAATCCTTTGCTACCTGCAGCGGCCTGTGATACCTGCACCATTTTCCTTGCACTGCAAGATCATTCAGGCTTTCAAGTAGTCACCCCCCATGGTGAATCAGCTGCCCACCCTCTGACTGCCCGTGCCCTTCTGCCACATTTCAGTGTGTGTGTGTTTGTGTGAGCTTGTGTGTTTTTGTGAGCTTGTGTGTGTTTGTATCTGTTTGTGTGCTTGTGTGAGCTTGTGTGTGTGTGTGTGTCGTGAGCTTGTGTATGTTTGTGTGAGCTTTTGTATGTTTGTGTGAGCTTGTGTGAGCTTGTGTGTGTGTGTGCAAGTTTGTGTGAGCTTGTGTGTGTTTGTGTGAGCTTGTGCATGTTTGTTTGAGTTAGTGCATATTTGTGTGAGTTTCCATGTGTAAGCTGGTGCATGTTTGTGTAGGTGTGTGCATGTCTGTGCGAGTGTGTGCATGTCTGTGTGAGTGTGTGCATGTCTGTGTGAGTGTGTGCATGTCTGTGCGAGTGTGTGCATGTCTATTCAAGCCAATCAAGCCAATGTTAGCCAATAAGCTAATAAGCCAATAAATCCTCAGATTGAAGGAATTCTCACAAACTATGCCTTCCTAGAAAATTGTAACTTTTGAGAGGCTGTAGTGATAGATGTCTGCATGACTGATGGATAAGCTCAGTTAGTTGGCTAGAGTTCCACAGCTGTTATTAATCCCTGAGTGCAGCTGTGAAACTTCAGTACAGCTCCACTGGGAACATGGTGTGACTCCTGTCTCCTGTGCTTTGTTTTGCCTTCAACAAAACACTGTTGCCAAAGTAAACATGTCACATATTATAAGTAATTTGTCCAAAAAATGAAAAATACAAACTTGGTGGCGGTCGGGGGAAGCTTTTGGGAACCAAAAACCTCTTTAACCCACAGATAAAATGTCCATAATTTAGGAAAATGCCGGTATCGTTTCGTTTTTACAGCTACTGCTTGCTGAATTCTATAATACAGATTTTCATCCACATTGTTCTTTCCTTACAATGCTCTTGTTCTCAGAAAACAGCTGAAGTGTTGCTGTCCACTGAAATCCACTGCAGTCCTCCAGTGTCAGAAAGAGTCCAGCATGGACATGGTGGGGAAACATACCGATTGCTCTCGTTCTCAAAAGGTGGTACCTCCCTTACCTGTCTGGGAATAAGAGTGTTAAAGGAACATGGTGGCGACAGATTAAATGGCAGTTTGCCAGCCCGATTGTCATCTTCGGTGAAGTCATTACCAATTACTGAATGCAGGGCTGAATGCAGGGCTGAATGCGGCTGTGGGCTATGACGCCATCTGATAACGTCGTCTCCCCGCGCTGACATTCCTCTGAAGCCGCACAAAAGAGAAACGTGGACGGTGTGGAAGAGACACAATGAAAGGCTTTTTTTAATCACCGTGAGGAATATTAGGAGTTCTTTTCATCGGAGTCTAATTGAAGCGGATTTATCTGATATGCGTCCGTGTGTAATACCCCAGCTCCTGTTTCACGAGTTAGTTTAATGTTTAATGTGCGACTGCTGGAGTGCTCTGAGCCTGTCTGGTTACTCCCCTGACATGAACTCTGTTGTCCTGCGTTAACGTGGTTAAATCCCATCAGACCTACCCTGTCCTGGTGTCTCCCAGCCAGACACATTATTATTTCATCCTTTTCAGTTATGTATTTCTGCCGTCCTGTTCTCCCAGTAGCGATATTATGGGTGGAATATTGATTCAAATGAGCGCTAAATCACAGTGCTTTACTCCCTTACTCTCCACTTGCTGGTGATCTGCAGACGGTCCAATGCCAGACTGAAGTTACTCTTGTGATGCTGTGTGATTGTTAGACCCATGCTGGGTGGTGGCTCTCTGATACTCTAACTGCACTGTCCCTTTTGACAGACACACCCACACACACACACACACACACACACACACGCACTCGCTCACTCACACAGACACACACACATACACTCGCTCACTCACACAGATGCACACACATACACTTGCACTCGCTCACTCACACAGACACACACACATGCTCACACACAGGTACACCCATGCACTCCCTCACACACACACACTCGCACTCGCTCACACACATGCACGCACATTTACACACACACACACACACACATACACAAACACACACGCTCATAAGTGTGTGTGTGTGTGTTACCTCAAAGTGATGCATCTATAGCAGAACAGAAACATGATCACCATTCCATTAAAAGAAAAAACTAAACTCCATCAGCCATTTCATCTTCAGATAAATTTCCTCTGTAAATTGCTACAGCTTCCTTCCGACTGGGAAATCATTTGACTGCACTGGCTTGCATTTACCGATGGTGTGGATCATGCCCAATAGAGAAACCTGGTTTTTTGGTGATTGTTGTTCAGGAAAGAAGCCAACCATGGGGCCAAGAATATAAACTGCCATTTTCCAATTGGAACAACAAATTATCTTACATGCTTCCCTTGAAGTACGGGGATCGCAGATGGCATTATTTGACCTTAAACGGAAGCGCATTAAGTAACATTTGCATAAGTGAGCAGCTCTTGAAACGGCAGAATGAACAGCAATGTTTGAGAGAAGCACTTCTGTTGCTGACAGCACTTTCACTGCTTCAGTTATCAGAGAATCACTGTAAACAAACTATTCTACCCTTCCCACAGGTTAATTAGCTAGCTGACAAACCTAAGACAGTAACCAAAGGCCTATGCTATCTGTAGGTTAACAGGACATTCAAGGGAAATCGAACAGCAATATCAATTACACAAATAAACACAAACAAGTTTCTCTGCCCAGTCTTAATTGGCTTAATGATAAGTTTTAGTTAGCAGCTAACATTAGCAGTTTTGAACACAAAAATGCCGCCCTTGATAAGAAGCTTTAACTTGCATTGCACTGACCATACACTGAATGTACCTGGTGATAAGTTGAGAAGTTAATAAAAAGTGCTTGCATAGCTTAAATGTCTGTTTTTGAAATTCACATGAGCCAGTGAACTTGTTTATCCTTACAAACCTATGTTTAGTGGACTAGATATGATCAATATACAGTACTATGTGTTGCCAGACACAGGTAGTGTATCTGTGTGTGTGTGTGTGTGTGTGTGTGTGTGCAGCTGGTTCTAGGCATGGTTAGCAAAGAAAGTTGCCTTAGGAACCATCTGTCGGCCTCAAACGGGTCCTCTTCCTGCCACCCCCACCCCCCCGGTCTGCAATCCCACCTCGGGCAAATAGGCTTGTGCTGTGCGTGTGTGTGTGTGTATGCGTGTGTGTGTGTGCGTGCGTGTGTACCTTTAAACTCTGCAGGTGAGACCGTGCCTGTCTGCGCTCTCCGTAACTGGCTGAGGAGGCAGGCCCAATGATCGCGGCTTACAGACGCAGTCGGACGTTCCAGGTGGGCAGGACGTGGGGGTGAAATGAATATGGAGGATTCTTTAAAAGGCCTGCAGCAGCACAGAGGCTCTGCGTCTGGACTGTAATGTACTGGCCCCCGAAGGCTGGGATTTGAATGCCACCTTCCCAGCGCTCATTAGCCATGCTGCTGCAGCATGCACTGGAGGCCTCAGGTGGGGGATTCAATTAAATGTGATTCCTCTCCGCTTCCTGCGCGAGGAAATTAATACTTCCTCAAAGATAAATGAGCCGTGGATCAGTGTTTATTTAACATTTGGAAACATTACTTGCCGGCGGATAGTACGTCTTAATGGACACACGCTGCCTCTTTCTTCATCCGCCCATGTTCACTGTTCTTACGATAATAATTTGGTTGTGTTACAGTATTCTGTGAAACAATGGCACACAAGACATAATACCATGCAGTGCATGCATGATGTCATGTTTACATATGATTTCCTGTTGGCTAAATGTGTTGCATTAAACCTAGGGCGCCTATTGTTTAGTATGTTGTCCCGCACAGCATATTCCTACAATACATATTACATTACATTAATGGCATTTGGCAGACGCTCTTATCCAGAGTGACGTACAATTGATTAGATTAAGCAGGAGACAATCCTCCCCTGGAGCAATGCAGGGTTAAGGGCCTTGCTCAAGGGCCCCACGGCTGTGCGGATCTTATTGTGGCTACACCGGGATTAGAACCACCGACCTTGTGTGTCCCGGTCATTTACCTCAACCACTGCGCTACCGGCCACTTCCTGAACAAAAAATAGGTTCACCTGATGTGGGCAGCATACCTTCAACCAGGGTGTCTCTGCAGACAACAGAACAAGCAATACAATCATTCGAAAGTACAGCAACTGACAATGCAAAATAATCAATTCTGATTTAGACCTCATGGAGAGACTGTCCAAGAAGTGTATGTAATAGATCTCTCTAGTGAGATTACCATCACCCAGGACAGGATGGCGGTATCCAATTTATTCAACACCAGAGTAATGCAATTCAGCACGGGAGAGACCCTGTCGAATGAAATGTTCAGAGACGGGGCTATAGCTATCCCCAAGACAAACTGCGCTACCGTGTTTGCAAATGTGAGCATAAAGTTCCCCAGAAGTCTCGCACGTAAAGAAGCCCACACTGGGGATGTAGAACATAAATGATGTTCTTAGAATGTTCTTCATCACCCCTTTGGGAACATCTTTATTGGACCTGGCATGAGAAAAGTGTCATTCCTTTGGGAGCCTGAGGCTGAGCATTGGCACATCTATATTTCCCTGAAGGGCATGTATTGTGGGATCTACAGGTGCACAAGGAGCTCTGTTCATACGGACTGAGAAGTTAAGGTTTATAGCCCTCCTATGTATGTTCAGACAGTTGGTTAAAAGTGCGACCAAGGCCATGGTTCAATGCGATTATATGCCAGGGATTGTATGAGCACATTTCTTTGTGTTGTTGGATGAAGTGGGGGAAAATGGAAACGGGGAGAGGGCTGGCTTTTGCATCCCGTGTGATGCAATTGGGATCCAGGGATATCCTGAAGTCTTTCTCCTGCAGGCAGGACTGAGCCATTAGTTATAGCACTTCGTCTCACAGGGCATTGCTGCTGGCTCAGCACAGCATGTGCATGTGTATGCGTGCGCATATCTGCCTGCGTGTGCGTGTGTGCTTTTTTGTGTGCGCATGTGTGCGTGTGTGTGTGCGTGCATGTGTGCACATGCGGGCGTGCGTGTGTGCAAGCATGTGTGTGTGTGTTTAACGCCGCAGTAAATCACATCCCCCAATCACCACAAACATAACAGGATATTGTATAATTAACAGGGCATTCAGCCGAGCAATGCTCAACGTTTCCTACCACTAAAGTGTACCAACCCCTGGTTCTACAAACCAAACTTGCCGTGAAGAATCAGCTGTAGTTCACTCTGATAATCACATAATGATCCTCTTCCTCTTTCCCTCCCACGTGCGCTCAGATGTCGGATGACTCCTCCGTTTTCCCGGGTCCCTCCCCCGAGCCCTTCCAGATGCGGAGGCTGTCGTGCCGAAACCTGCAGCTGCCCCCGCTGGCCTTCCGATTGGCCGAGCAGCAGATGGACTGGGACAGGACTCCTGACGCGGACCGCCCTCCCCGACCCACCAGCCTGGCCCTGCGTCCACCCCCCCTCATCGCCATAACCGCCGCCAGGTGAGCCGAGTGCTGAGAACATCGGCACTGTATGGGGGACTACAACACGTATCACCACTGTATGAGGGACTACAACACGTATCACCACTGTATGAGGGACTACAACACGTATCACCACTGTATGAGGGACTACAACACGTATCACCACTGTATGAGGGACTACAACACGTATCACCACTGTATGAGGGACTACAACACGTATCACCACTGTATGAGGGACTACAACACGTATCACCACTGTATGAGGGACTACAACACGTATCACCACTGTATGAGGGACTACAACACGTATCACCACTGTATGAGGGACTACAACACGTATCACCACTGTATGAGGGACTACAACACGTATCACCACTGTATGAGGGACTACAACACGTATCACCACTGTATGAGGGACTACAACACGTATCACCACTGTATGAGGGACTACAACACGTATCACCACTGTATGAGGGACTACAACACGTATCCCCACTGTATGAGGGACTACAACACGTATCACCACTGTATGAGGGACTACAACACGTATCACCACTGTATGAGGGACTACAACACGTATCACAACTGTATGAGGGACTACAACACGTATCCCCACTGTATGAGGGACTACAACACGTATCACCACTGTATGAGGGACTACAACACATATCCCCACTGTATGAGGGACTACAACACGTATCGCCACTGTATGAGAGACTACAACACGTATCGCCACTGTATGAGAGACCAGACAACACATATCACCACTGTATGAGAGACTACAACACGTATCACCACTGTATGAGAGACTACAGCATGTATCGCCACTGTATGAGAGACCACACAACACGTATCGCGACTGTCCTGCCGTATGAGGGGCAACACGAAGACTGACTCACAGTATGAGAGACTACATAATACGTATCATGACTGATGCGCAGTATGAGAGACTACATAATACGTATCATGACTGATGCGCACTATGAGAGACTACACAATACGTATCGCAACTGACCCACCGTGTGAGAGACTACACAATACATATCGCAACTGACTCGCAGTATGAGAGACTACACAAGACGTATCAAATACATATTTGTTTTTGTTTAAAGTACTGCTGAAGTAAGCTCTGTTGATATTGCATTGTGGAATTTAGCCGGTCATGACCGGATGGTGGGGTTTGTACTTTCAGTATTTCATGGGATTCCATTTTTTTGTATTTTTTAAATAGAAATGTTGTATTCAGATTTATGACTTTGTGTTGATGCTCAGTAAATACACTGACACTAAACCACCCTGTGACTAAGGACACAGCCACTGAAACTCATCCCAAGCACCTGCTCAATTCCTACACTAAACCAACCTCTGAGTCAGCGTAAAAATCCATCTTTTGTTTTTTAATTTAAAAACAACAACAAAAGCACAAACAATATCTCTATCCATGTTGCCTATGCTGTGGTAAACTGTACACACACAGCCCAGGCATGCATGTGTTATAATATTGGTCCCACCTGTGTGTAAAAAAAGCCATTGGGCTCAAAATTAGCTTGTGTTATTTTCCTTCGTCACAGACCGTATGTAGCCGGCTTTGTGTGACGGCAAACAGCGCAGAGATAGCCTGGCTGTCAGTCCAGTTCTCTGCCATGTAGTGTGAGTGGTCTTAATTGATACAGCTTTTTTGTTGTCTGTAACCTTTACTGATACGGCAATGAAGCCAGCGCTTGACATGCTGAAGATTTCAGACGCTGGCGAGCTCTATTAACGCCGCGGATGACAGTTACAAAGCTCTGCACTTTCATTAACAAACCTGAACCGGAGGCCGGATTGTTCGGCCGAATCGCTGTGTTTACTGCAACGGGTCATTATTTTTTATCTGCCATTCCAGGTGCATTGTCTCTGGCCCAATGTCTCCATTCTGTGGCTGCTGGCCAGTGCACAGTGGCAGTAATTCAGTTTGTGTCATCTACTTGGCAGAGATTTATTCATCATGGGAGAATCAAATGTGTCACATGAATTTTACTTCAATTTTAAATAAATTGGGTGACAGGTTCAGCATGAATCTTGATGCCATCAAATTTGATCCTGTGTCTCAGTTGGTATTAATACCTTAAATACCTGCTGAGAGGCAAGCTTTCTAAAACCACCAATAGGAACATAATTCCCATATTTGTCCTGCTTCCAAGTAACAAGTTCTCGTGGCATAACAATACATTTCTGTCATCTCACAGTTACCTGTGTGTGTGTGTTTGTGTCCTTGTGGGTGTGTGTGTGCATGTGGGTGGATCTAAGAGGGGTCTGAAATGAAGGATAATTCCCATGTCTCCTCAGTATGGGATAATGGGTCAAACGGACTTCCTCTTGACATTTTAGTTGTTCACCATCTTCGCCGGCCTCTCCCCTTTTCTGCTGCAGGTAAACTCAGTGGGCTCTGTGCTACCCCTCTGCTGTCTGATCTGATTGATGCTTGGGGCAGCCCACTGCTACAGTTCCCTAACACTCCTGTCCTTCATCGCTGCTTTCTGCTGCCGTCCTGTTGCTCTGCTGTCCTGATCCTGTCAGCTCCCGCAGGTGCTGCTACAAATACAGTACCCAGCATGCACCTGGCAAACACCTGTCACTTCATGCCTCTCAACATGAAGGGTGGTAGGAATATAATAATAATACTAAATGGACAATTTACACATCATTCTATGTGGACAAACACGCACTAATCCAATCAAATCCTGAGAGATGCAGTATTTCAGAAATGTGCTCTTCATTGCCGCCACACATTGTTTCAGGATTAAGAACACTCGCAACTTGTGCCTCTACTGTACACCACAATCTGCCCTGCCAGTCACAGAGAACCAGCTCACTTCACCCCAGCTAGCAGGAGAATGTCCGGGGGGCCAAGTCAGGAATAAAAGAGAAATCAGCGATGCCTTGCTGTTCCAATCAGAATCAGGTGCGGATCTCTCGCCTGAAGGCTCCCGTGAGAGCAGCCCCAAAAACTGACCCTTTCCTCTGGATGAAAGAGCCACTTAAATATGCAATATGTGAGACGCAATGCTCCGGTCAGGAAAAAGGGTCGGCATAGCAACATGGGCTGGGGTATCCATTATCCACCAGTCCCAGTTTCTCTACAAGGAGTGGGACACGTGTGAGGCATGGTACTTCCCCTCTCTTCAGACATGTTTGAGGATGACCTGAGGCACTCTAGTGGTCTAGTGGTCTAGGTCATGGACGGATGTGGGTCCCTAACATGGTCGCCGGTCCCCGGCAATTCCAGTTGGTCCTGATGAAACGCACAATGTTGTTGACTTAGCAAAGTCCACAGGCTGAAGACTTTTAGGAAGCAATGCTCGAGAACTCCATCCAGCAAGGGGCCAATCAGTCATTACTGCCTGTGCCAGAGGCTGCTGAGGTCTGCCTGGAGACCAAGACGAGACAGAGGGTTCACATCGAATAGGGTGCAGACAGCTTTTATCTGCTAATAACTGACAGAGGGAATGTTTCTGCTCATAGCTGACAGAGGGAATGTTTCTGCTAATAACTGACAGAGGGAATAGTTCTGCTAATAACTGACAGAGGGAATGTTTCTGCTAATAACTGACAGAGGGAATGTTTTTGTTCATAACTGGCAGAGGGAATGTTTCTGCTCATAACTAACAGAGGGAATGTTTCTGTTCATAACTGGCAGAGGGAATGTTTCTGTTCATAACCGGCAGAGGGAATGTATCTGTTTGTAACTGACAAAGGGAATCTTGGTTCTGTGAAAGAAACTATTGCCATTGACAGAGGAAGTAAAGGCAGGTAACGGCATATTTAATAGTTTTCACAGTTTTTTTTCTATATTCTTAATTATGTGTTTGTTTATTTCTGCCATTGAGAGTTGGCAGGCAAAATAGCTGCTTAATGCCATGCAGTAATTAATGTTTTGGAAAGCTCTGCTGTTGTACAATCTTCTAGAGGAGTAGGTGAATTTGGGAAATAACACCAATCCTGTCCAGGATGGTGGTTCAACCAGCGCCCTGTGGCTCTCCAGGGCCCTCATAATTTTATTCAGCAATAATACCTGGCATTAGGAAAAATATAAAGCAACCATGGGCAAATTCTTATTGCTTAAAAATAAATGAATAAATAAGAGAGAAATTAATTTCACTGAATATAAACACCATTTGCATAATGTGAAATTTAACACATAAAAGCGTGAGACCAGAGATGTGACCGGCACTTACTGGAGTGCATTTCAATTCCTCTCGATATTTGTATGACTATATCTGTGTGTGTGCACTCATATACAAATATGCTAATTGTGATTCTATTAATAGAAAATATTATTGCTGAGTTGTTTGACTCTGGAGAGGGTGGGGCTTCTGTTTAGGACTCTGGGGGGTGGGGGTGGGGGGTTAGGGACTCTGGAGGTTGTGGGGGGTGGGTATTATAGCTTACTGTAGCTTACTGAGTTCTCCATTCTGTGCATACTTGGTGTTTTGGTAGTTTGGAATTCTCAGTCCTATTTGAATGCTTAGTCCTGTTTAGAATGCTCGGTCCTGTTTGGAATGCTCAGTCCTGTGTGGAATGCTCAGTCCTGTTTGGAACACTCAGTCCTGTTTGGAACGCTTAGTCCTATTTGGAATGCTCAGTCTTGTTTGGAATGCTCAGTCCTGTTTGGAATGCTCAGTCCTGTTTGGAATGCTCAGTCCTGTTTGGAATGCTCAGATTTTCAGTGAAGGCTCTGGATGTCATCAGCTGCTGCTCCTTTTCACACCAGTTAACAAGTGGGGCTCATACAGACACAAGACTCAGATACAGAGACACGGGTGCTAACAATCTTAGTGTGGGTCAACAGAGCTCCTACTGCCTGATTTGACCAATTCAGTGCGATCATATATTTATTAATGAATGCAGTGTGATCATACATTCATAAATTAATTCAGTGTGATCATACATCTTGCGCCAAGAATTTTCATCTAAACTGTGTGAAGGAGGTGTCCGGTGACGGCCAGTCTGGGAGTTATTGTGATTCCAACAAAGGGTTGTGGGAAATATACAGACGTCCCTTGCAGACGCACTCCGTAGCGATTCCAAGCATCTGATGTTCTCCATGGGTGGAACTATGCCGTCTGCCAGTGTTGCTGCACATAGCTGTAGAGGAACGTCAGACAGGAACTCCCTTCTGTAACATTTCAGACCAGTCGGGGTGTGTGGAACCTGGATGCGTGTGTATCAGTTTGGGTGATTCATGTGGCGTTGTGTAATCAGTGCTCCCCCAATGTGACCCTTAAATGCTGCCAAGTGTCTTTGTCAGAGGCTGTTTCAAATGAGCTGTAAAAAAAATCATTTAAAATCTGGCAACTGTTGGATAATGAAGGCCATGAAGTGGCTAATTTCAGTGCGTTTGTTTCATTCTCGTTGTTTTAGGACGCAGTAGTGACTGCGGCCTTGATTAGTGCATGGGAATTGCACATTTTGGTTTAAAAGGCGTGGGGATGTGCTATTCATGCTGCTCGAGTTCTGTGCAAAATTTTACTGAGAAAATTCAGTTCCACAAATGGGGTTGAGTGAAATCGCGAAGACCGCACTTCTGTGGAAAGGGGAACACGGTGTGTGCGTGTGTCCGTGTGTCTGTGTGTATGTCCGTGTGTGTGTTTGTGTGTTCGTGTGTCCGTGTGTGTGTCCGTGTGTCTGTGTGTATGTCTGTGTGTTTGTGTGTCCGTGTGTGTGTCAGTGTGTGTGTCAGTGTGTGTGTGTGTGTGTGTCAGTGTGTGTGTCTGTGTGTATGTCCGTGTGTGTGTTTGTGTGTTCGTGTGTCCGTGTGTGTGTCCGTGTGTCTGTGTGTGTGTCCGTGTGTCTGTGTGTATGTCTGTGTGTTTGTGTGTCCGTGTGTGTGTCAGTGTGTGTGTGTGTGTGTGTGTGTGTGTCAGTGTGTGTGTGTGTGTATGTGTATGTGTTCTTGTGAGAGAGGGGGGAGAGTGAAAGAGAAACAACTCATTATTACATCATGCTAACCGTGTATTCATTTGAAATGGTATTTTTGTTTGTAGTATTTACAAATGTATTTTTTGACATGAAAGCATTTTGTACCTGAATTAGAGAGATAAAGTGAGAAGGAGGTACATTTGGATTTTTTAAACCGATAGAAACTTCCACTGTGAAATAAGTTAAACTTTGTAGAAGCCCACCGATGCTCCTCAGCTCTGCCCCCCAACCCCCACCCCTGTCCAATTACCCTCAACCCCACCCACCTCAGTCTAAATGACACCCTCGGTGTACCACACAAACCAGTATCCGTGCCCCCCGAGAGAAATAAAAGAGATTTAGCCCTTCAGCTTTCTGATATTGTCACATCAAGCCTACCCTCTTACACGCAGAAGGGGAGTACATCCATTTTCATTCATGCTTCCTCCACTTAATGGGACTATCACACTGTTTTACCGGAGTGGCAGGTTGTCAGTGGCAATAAACGGTCACGTGATCGTCTTATTGTCCCCTAAGCAACAAGGTCGCGGCAGCGGGTTAGATCCACTTCCCCTTTAGAGAGCACCGGGCGTGTTATAGAGGTGGGCGGCTTCCGAATGGAACTCAATGAGCCTCAAACAGTCCAAATGTCCACGGATATCTAGGAATACGAAGTTGCACTATTCAGGGCTGAACATCGTTAGCGCGTTTTTAAACTGTAAATTAATGGATGGTACCTACTTTACGTGTACTAGTTTTTAGTTTTTTTTTTTGAGAAATGTTACCACAATATCCATTGACAAACGGAGGACAAGCTTCGTACTTGGCAAAGCGACTGAAATGTTTTACGTTTGCGTTCTCTCAACTACAAGCATCTTTGGAAATTATATATAAAGGGCTTGTATGCTACTATTCGTTTTTTTTTGGGAGGCAAAATGTTGTGCAACATTATTGGTATCTAAACATTATGAAACATTATGTAAACGCACGAAGTGTAAACGCACTTTACAGAACTCGCCTATAAAATTACCCTGTAGGCTGTAAAATAAACTTTTAAAGTTTTTTTTATGTATTTTTATGGGGAACGGACTTCAAGACCATTTATGCAAATCAACAGCAAGAGCAGGTGAGCTGTCCTACTTTATGGATGTTTTTTAAAATGTTTATTTTTATTTTATTATTGGCGTTTAAGATATAAGTTACAATAATACAGGATAACGGCTATAACCACAATCGGACACGCTTTGTTGGAACTGGCGCTTGCGCTGCATGTCGTACCCGTGGCGCGCGCAGAGATGGATTCTGCCAGTGCAGAAGTGTCAGCATCCCTCGCTGTCAGTTGTGGCGGTAGCAGCAGCACGGGCAGCAGCAGTGGAAATGCGAACGCTCCTAAACATTTGTGGAGACAGAAGCAGCAGGAGCCGCTCCCGCGCAATCATCCACTCCACTATCCGCCCGGAGCGAAGCATCACCACAGGGTGAGACCGAGAGGATTTTCGGACACGGAGAAATACTTGAGCGCCAGGAACATGGATCGGACCTACGCCGTGGACACCGGACACCGACCCGGGTTGAAAAAATCCAGAATGTCATGGCCGTCATCTTTTCAGGGACTTAGACGGTAAGCGTTCCTGTGTATGTAGCCTATTATTCGAAATAAAATAAAAAGTAAAAAGGGGTGCATGAGTATAACGTTGAGGGTCACACCTTGCTTTCCAGGTGTGACTGGCACAGTATTGGACCAAGGATAGTAAGTAAGGATATTGAGTGAAAAGGAAACAGATGTGGAATTTAAACTTTGCTATCAGTGCAATTTCACACTGAAGGGAGTGTGGTGTCTGTGTCGCTCTTGTACCGAGAAGCGCTTGCGCTCATTATGAAACAGACCTCTCCTATTGCAACCTTGAAACATGAATATATTGGCAAAAAATACCAGTTTTGTCTAATTTAAATAATGTAACGATGACATTTTATATATTGGTCGATATTTAAAAAAAATAATTCAAATGGAAAATTCAAATGGGCACAGTTCTTTCATTAGTGCAGTTTTAAATGCCTTGTTGTCATTCACAAGCAAAGGACAAGTATGCCTTTTACAGTAAGTTTTGCGCGATATAAAGAAAAGCCATTCGAGCTGCCCATCACAAGCCATGAAGCAGAAAACACAACAGGACGATTAAGAGCCCCACCGAGTATGCTGCTGGGGTGGTGAACTATGTGCAAATTACGGACGGCATTGCTATATGTCTGTGATTTCTGTGATTAAAAACATAATTTCACATCGATAACGGCAATGCAAATATCACCTGTGTCGTTTTCATCTGTTTAGTCCCGTGTGCGTACTGGAATTAATTTATAAAATTAATATTCGTTTTGAAACGGGAATCTGCATTTCGCCCACTTTGTGCTGTCAGAAAAGTAATTGGTTCTGTCTAACTTGTGGACTGCGTGCGAGCGTTCGTGCGTTTACGCCCGCGTGCGAGCGTTTTTGCCTCTGTGCGTTGACTCGCGCGTGCGGACTTGTCCGATTATTCCAACAACTCATAATAAACGCAACCATTATGTATTGAGTTATTGATTGCACTAATAATTACACAAGGAAGCTCGACCAAGCCTTTTAAAGGGAATATACAGTGATTGTTTTGGAATTCCTTTGTTGATGGAGACATCTGAGTTGTGTAAGACCTGCATGCACGTGTTCAGAAGGGCACTATGTAGATGCATGTGTCACACAATTTACAGTGCCTTGCACGGTTGAACGAAGGGGCGGGTGGGAGGGGCGACATTGGGGACCTTTCCTTGATTAAACGCACAGTAGAACCTTATGGGTGGGCGTGTTTATTTAGATTGGACCTCTATGTATACCGTTTTGATGTAAGTATGTTTGTCCTAGTTTTTCATAAATATGTCAAATTTGGGAAAATATCCAAATTGCTAAGCCACTTACTTACTTATTTGATAGGACAGGAATTGTGACGGAAGATGTTAGAGCAGGGTGTGTGTTCCGATGAGCCCAGGTCTTCCGTGTCTGAGCTCAAACGCCAGGTGAAGCATGTTATTGTCTCCTCCCCATACAGTAGCTCACATGTCCTGATTGTCGTTCCACCTTGAATTGCCCCCACAACAGTAAGGCCTCCCTGGAGGGCATGTTGCAGTTAATTTACTGGCACGTCAGAGCCCCCCCCCTCCCCTCCGTATTGATTGGCTGGCCCGAGGGCCTCGCAGGGCGGATGGTGCGGCCTCGCGATCCGAACGTGAATTTCCTGGACGTGGACTGTTCCGTCACTCGGAATGCTGACTTGCCGATCGATGACGCCCGTTTTGCGCTGTGCCTACTGTGTCCTTCTACTGTGCCTACTGTGTCTACCTGCGGAGTCGTGTGACGGGGGGATTGCTGTGTGTCTGTCTTACCCTGAGATCCTCACTGTAGCTGTGTGTGTGTCTTACCCTGAGATCATCACTGTAGCTGTGTGTGTGTCTTACCCTGAGATCATCACTGTAGCTGTGTGTGTGTCTTACCCTGAGATCATCACTGTAGCTGTGTGTGTCTTACCCTGAGATCCTCACTGTAGCTGTGTGTGTGTCTTACCCTGAGATCATCACTGTAGCTGTGTGTGTGTCTTACCCTGACATCATCACTGTAGCTGTGTGTGTCTTACCCTGAGATCATCACTGTAGCTGTGTGTGTCTTACCCTGAGATCATCACTGTAGCTGTGTGTGTCTTACCCTGAGATCCTCACTGTAGCTGTGTGTGTGTGTCTTACCCTGAGATCCTCACTGTAGCTGTGTGTGTGTCTTACCCTGAGATCCTCACTGTAGCTGGGGCTGGCTGTGTGTGTCTTAAACTGAGATCCTTACTTTAACTGTTGATCACTCACTGGGAATACAGAGTGGTGCATGACAGACCAGTTGAGCTCTGTATGCACTGTGTAACATAAAAACATTTTGAATAATTTGTTATTTAGCTGACACTTTTATCCAAAGTGACTTACAGTCGATTAGACTAAGCAGGGGACAATCCCCAACGTTCCAGGTCCCTGTCATGTACCAGTAGGCTACAGGCTGCTTCCGTTCATCCTCAAGACTTCTGTCCCCTAATTATGCACGAGGTCAGTAATGTAAATATCGATTACTTGTTCTCTTGGTTCCTTTAGTGCACCGGCATTCACAGCTCACTGAAAATACTGAGGATATGTGATATTTACAGAGTGTCTCACAGTCGACTCCTGACAGCTGAAAGTGATTGTATGATGTGTAGCATTCAATTTTGGTTATTCGTGCAAAGCCCTTTGCTACATGATGTAATATATCTGCAAGGATGCAAGAGACCACAAAGACAGTGGAAATGCTTAAGTCGTTTAAAGAGCACCAAGAAAGGCGGGAAACACAAACTTAGGCGAACAGGGGTATACATTTTGATTCATCATGTCATCGTCCAGACAGGTTGGCAATGGTTCCTGCCGGGAATGCATCTGTTGATCATACTGGCTTGGATTCAACCGTCATTTTCAACTTCCAGCTCATAAATACGTACCTTTTCCTTTTTGTGCAGAGTCGGTTTGTGTGTCTCAGTGAAGGATATATGTTGATTGAATGCAGGCTGTTGGTGAGGTTGCAGGTTTTCAGCTAATGAGGCCGGGGGCTTTTAACAGCATTAAAAGGGTAGCGTTGATGAGGCTGCCTGCCAGGGGCATTTTGCCCACCGCGCTGAAACATTTCTTTAGGAAAGGGAATCAGAGACTCATCCAGACTCTTCCAGAAGCTTCACTGCCAAGCCATAAAAGCAGCTCTTAAACAGGAGCGCCTCTAAAATGGGAGTTTTAGGATGGCTCCTCGGTGTTGGGGAGGATTTTGGGTGGAACACAGAAAGTGTAGAGGTTGCACTGAAGGCAAAGCCAGGAGGAAAGGCGCCATTGCACCTGCCAAATGAGCACTGTGGCTGTGGTTGTGGTTGTGTTTGTGGGCATTGGTGTTCATGGTTATGGGTGTAACTGTGGCTGTGGCTGTGGGCGTTAGTGTTCATGGTTATAGGTGTGGTTGTGTTTGTGGGTGTGGCTGTGGGCATTGGTGTTCATGGTTATGGCTGTGGCTGTAGCTGTGGGCGTTAGTGTTCATGGTTATGGGTGTGACTGTGGCTGTAGCTGTGGGCATTGGTGTTCATGGTTATGGGTGTGACTGTGGCTGTAGCTGTGGGCGTTAGTGTTCATGGTTATGGGTGTGATTGTGGCTGTGGCTGTGGGCATTGGTGTTCATGGTTATGGCTGTGGCTGTAGCTGTGGGCGTTAGTGTTCATGGTTATGGGTGTGACTGTGGCTGTAGCTGTGGGCGTTAGTGTTCATGGTTATGGGTGTGACTGTGGCTGTAGCTGTGGGCGTTAGTGTTCATGGTTATGGGTGTGACTGTGGCTGTGGCTGTGGGCATTGGTGTTCATGGTTATGGCTGTGGCTGTAGCTGTGGACGTTAGTGTTCATGGTTATGGGTGTGACTGTGGCTGTAGCTGTGGGCGTTAGTGTTCATGGTTATGGGTGTGACTGTGGCTGTAGCTGTGGGCGTTAGTGTTCATGGTTATGGGTGTGATTGTGGCTGTGGCTGTGGGCATTGGTGTTCATGGTTATGGCTGTGGCTGTAGCTGTGGACGTTAGTGTTCATGGTTATGGGTGTGACTGTGGCTGTAGCTGTGGGCGTTAGTGTTCATGGTTATGGCTGTGAATCTGTGTGTGGCTATGGGTGTGGCTGTGGCTGTGGGTATGGCTATTGGCATGGCTGTAGACGTGGCTGTGGTTGTGGATGTGGCCAAGGCTAATCAGGTGGCTCATCTGTCTAAGCTCTTCCTGTTGCTCGGCCATAAGTGCTAAAGCTGAGATCCAGCAGCGTTGTAATTACTGCAGCCTTTCATTCTGCACGCTTCTGCAGAAGGAGTGATCAGACCGGTCTCTCCCGGCAGTTTGACCTGGCACAGGAATTCTCCCGGCTCCCGCCTCCCGGCTCCCGGCTTCCCCCTGGACACCCTGTGCACCTGTTCCTTTTTCTCAGATCGATGCAGCAAAGAACCATTTCTTGTCACAGACAGTATATATAATATATAACAATGTATCAGATAATACAATGTAATACAACCATTTTATAGAATTGAAATATAGTATAGAACAGAACAGGATCAGGTTGTTACTCCAGCCACACTGCACAATAAATGGTCATATTTTATTAAATAACTTTGCTGAAACCTTCATACAACCTTCATATTCAGAATTTAGAAGAGAAATTGCATTGACCTTCCAGTCCTGCAGATTTAACATGGATAGTGATAAACCTCAATGGGACTAAACAATCTGTCACTGGTGCAATGGGAATATTTTTTATGTTTGCATAGTAAAAAATGTTTTTACGGTTTGCAGTGCTGACCTTTTATTCACAAGATGTGAAATGGCATACTCAGCATGGAAGAACATGAGTAGTGTCACTGAATAAGCAGTAGTCATGAAGTGTGTTCAAGCTATTGTGCAATTCAGAATAATGACTTAAGGAGCATATAGGCAGAACATAAAAGCACATGTTTCTTTTATCCTGGAGTGGCAGAATACTATCTTCATAACCTCATTCACTCATAATTTATGTCCTTGAAAATATACTTGACTGGATGAGGTTGATGTGACACAATGTTCAGAATTATTACTTGGTAAAATGCAGTGGATATTTTTTATTTCATATCAGAAAATTTGTATTTTCATATACAGTACCCTCCGATTTTTTGTTTATTTTTTCTAGTCCCACCACCCCTTTGGGGGTCAGCTGAATTCATTCAGTTATAATATATTTGTGTATGGACCCCTTCAAACAGGTAAATCCCCCACCCTGACAACCATAACAAGACAATCCCCCACCCTGACAACCATAACAAGACAATCCCCCACCCTGACAACCATACCATGACAATCCTGCTCCCTGACAACCATACCATGACAATCTTCCACCCTGACAACCCTACCATGACAATCCCCCACCCTGACAACCATACCATGACAATCTTCCACCCTGACAACCATGCCACGACAATCCCCCACCCTGACAACCATACCATGACAATCCCCCACCCTGACAACCATAACTTGACAACCCCTTTGCCCACACACACACACACACACACACACACACACACCCAACAGTCCAAACCGAAAAGGCAGACAAAAAACCAAAAAAAAAAACCTGTCTGTCATTATATACAGTTAGCCTGCTGTACTCTTGTACAGTGTCACCCATCCACCTGCGCTCTAATGTTTTACAGAGGGCTTAAACCTCTCTGTCCTTACAGCCTCCACAGATTATGACTATTAGTATGTTAACTATTATTTGGGTGTTATTTCTTTGAATGCCCAACAGCACAATGTAAACTGACTACAGTAGGGAGAAATCCAGCCCTGACCCCTGTCCAGAAAATACCTTCAAATGCAGTACCGAAATAAATGTCCCACTGGCCTCTTCTTGGCAGAATCTACATGAGTGTGACTCTTCAAATCCCCTAATGCTGAGCATCTTTTTGGTGGCCAAAAATGTATATTTTAGTTTAAACTGAAAGAGTCTTATAGATGAGTTAATTGTTGTTTTGAAAATAAAAGTAAACACCTGATTCCATGGAATCGTAAGATCTGTTTTAAAGAATCTAAAATAAAAGTGTTAAATAAAATGATATGTTATGATATGTTTATGTTTTAGTCCAGTTATAATTGTTGATGAGTGGTCTGCAGACCAGCACCTGGCCACATCCTGTATCATTTCTGTCTTTCATTTCTGTAGTAGGCTGCAATTAGTTGATGTGGTATGGCTGCAATTAGTTGATGTGGTATGGCTGCAATTAGTTGATGTGGTATGGCTGCAATTAGTTGATGTGGTATGGCTGCAATTAGTTGATGTGGTATGGCTGCAATTAGTTGATTAATAAAGTCTTAATTAACCTTCCTTATTTACAATGCTTTTATAAAAAGTTGATTAGACTAAGCAGGAGACAATCCCCCCCTGGAGCAATGCAGGGTTAAGGGCCTTGCTCAAGGGCCCAATGGCTGTGTGGATCTTATTGTGGCTACACCGGGTATCGAACCACCGACCTTGCGTGTCCCAGTCATTTACTTTAACCACTACGTTGCAGGCTGCCCAATATGGCCTGTCGCGAATGGATATGTTAGGAAGAATAAGCTGTGAGAGTGTGGGATGTTGTAGCAAGGGAAGCAGTCCCCTTTTGAACGTTGGGTGGACATTCTCTAATTGTCTCCCTGAAAACCATTTTGAAATTTCAAAGTTTTTGAAACCGAGGCTTTAAGTGAGAGGTTCAGTGCCCTTAGATTTTACAATTTCAGGCCGTGTGACTCATATTCATTATGGAGAGTTTTACCTCATCAGGTTTCTCATTCCATATCAATTTTAAAATTCTTTGCTCATATAGTTTCAAGAATGATTCATTTGGTGTAGGTAATGTCATAAACAAATATGGAGATTGAGTCGCAACTGGGGAATGAATCACGGTAACCTTGCCATAAATTGTCAAATATTTCCCTCTCCAAGGTGGCAGAATTGTTTATCATTGAAATTTACTTCTGAGAGATCATTTGTATATTCAGAAATATGAATACCAATCAACTATGTAATCAATCAAATATTTCAATCATGCATCCTTCTATTCTATTGGTAAATTACATGGTATAGTGAATGGTTACTCAAGATTGTATTCATGTGTAATTGTATTGTATTGAATATTATGTGTAGTCTCTGATTGCTCCTCCCTTGGCCAGGGCTCCCTCGTAAAAGAGATAACCATCTCAATGGGACTCATCTGGTTAAATAAAGGAGAAATAAAATAAAATAAAAATGGTGTATTATTCAGACCCAATCTGTCATATTGTTACATTACATTACATTACACTACACTACACTACACTACATTACATTACATTACATTACACTAAACTACATTACATTACATTACATTATTGGTATTTGGCAGATGCTCTTATCCAGAGTGACGTACAGTTGATTAGACTAAGCAGGAGACAATCCTCCCCTTTTGCTCAAGGGCCCAACGGCTGTGCGGATCTTATTGTGGCTACACCGGGGATCAAACCCCCAACACGCACCCCGACCTCGCGTGTCCCAGTCATGCACCTTAACCACTACGCTACAGGCCGCCTGACTGTACATTTATCATAATTTGGCTTCAAACATGACAAATTGGAGAAAATGATATAATTTGCAGGGATGCACACTGTGGGGTCAGTATGAAACTAGTGCCATCAGCATACATTGAAACCTTTAGTAGTTGATACTTGCAATAAAGGTACGACCAAATACAAATATTTAAATTCCCATGGAAACAACTATGGCGATAAAGGACAAACTTGTTTTACGCCTCTTGGTAATGAAATATTTCTTGAAATATATCCATTATTTATTCACGTGTACATGGAACATTTTGAAATCACCAATACAACACTATTGTCGCGCACTTTACAACCCTGCTGTGTCAGAGTTGTTTTTGAGTTGTTTGTGGAGGCACTATTAATACCTGGGGGAAATGATACAACAGAAAGGGTCCATTGATTTAAAATGGTGTATGGCACAAACTGTTCCCTGCTTAGGTGACGTAGCTCTGCTACTTCGGCAGCCGACAGCATGCCCAAGCAACTGAGCCATGGGACGAGGCTCCCCGCCAGACACAGACCACACCTCTAAACATGCCCTGCCACACAGCACATTACAATGGCAGGTTGGCCCTTCATATGTCTACATTGTTGCCTGCTGGGAGTTATCTGTACACTGTGCAGTCCATAAGTATTTGGACAGTGATTCAGTTTTTTGGTTGTTCTGGCTCTGTGCTCCTGCACATTGGATTATAAAACGAACCCATACATATGAAGTTAGTGTGCAGACTGGTCTCTTTAATTTCAGCGTATTGAGTTCCATATTGGGTGATCCGTGTGTGAATTGCAGCCCCGTTTTTTACATAGTCTGCAATCCTATCAGAGGGGGAGGGGGGCTAAGTGCATGTATGCCTGTCCGAGTGAAATGTAATATGTTTCTATGAAGGGAGGTTTTGATTTGGTTGGCTTATCAGAAGAGCCAAACAATTGCCGCCTTTGAAGGTGGGGTTGTAATGAACTTAATCTAAAACAAAGATGGCTTTTTCCACGGAGAGCGAGTATACGTGCCTCATGACACGCCACGCGCACCTGCAAGATAAGGCAGCCGTGTAGGGGAGGGGAGGGGAGTCTGCATGTGGCATCAAAGTTCAACATCGAGTGTCTTCCCTTCCCAAATACAGCAATCTTGCATAATGAATTCATTAATGCTTTTAGCAGTATGCTAATATACAGGTAATGGGGGTTCAAAATCATGTTTTTAACTATTTAATTGAGGTAAATGCATGTGGGTGGTCCACTCATAATGGTTATGTCTACATGTAATTCAAGAAGCAGTCAAGTGTAATCACCATGCAGATCATTTTTCCTGTGCGCAATCACCACAGAATTGTACAATGTGTCAACATTAGTCACTTAAACCCATCTGAGTGGTAGAGCTGCCAGATAGATCATTTATATCTCAGAATTCCAACCTTAAAACAGTCCAGCGATAGCTCAGAATTACAGCCTTAAACAGCGCAGCTATCGCACAATATTCATTCATTCATTCATTCATTCATTCATTCATTATCCTAACCCGCTTATCCTGAACAGGGTCGCAGGGGGGCTGGAGCCTATCCCAGCATACATTGGGTGAAATGCAGGAATACACCCTGGACAGGTCACCAGTTCATCACAGGGCACACACACCATTCACTCACACACTCATACCTATGGGCAATTTAGACTCTCCAATCAGCCTAACCTGCATGTCTTTGGACTGTGGGAGGAAACTGGAGTACCCGGAGGAAACCCACGCAGACACAGGGAGAACAAGCAAACTCCGCACAGAGAGACACCGGCCGACAGGGATTCAAACCCAGGACCTCCTTGCTGTGAGGCGGCAGTGCTACCCACTGCACCATCCGTGCCGCCTTATAGCACAATATTCCAGCCTTAAACAGTGCAGCGATAGCACAGAATTCCAGCCTTAAACAGTGCATCTATAGCACAGAATTCCAGCCTTAAACAGTGCAGCTATAGCACAGAATTCCAGCCTTAAACAGTGCATCTATAGCACAGAATTCCAGCCTTAAACAGTGCAGCGATAGCACAGAATTCCAGCCTTAAACAGTGCAGCGATAGCACAGAATTGCAGCTTTAAACAGTGCATCTATAGCACAGAATTCCAGCCTTAAACAGTGCAGCGATAGCACAGAATTGCAGCTTTAAACAGTGCAGCGATAGCACATAATTCCAGCCTTAAACAGTGCAGCGATAGCACAGAATTCCAGCCTTAAACAGTGCCGCTATAGCACAGAATTCCAGCCTTAAACAGTGCCGCTATAGCACAGAATTCCAGCCTTAAACAGTGCAGCGATAGCACAGAATTCCAGCCTTAAACAGTGCATCTATAGCACAGAATTCCAGCCTTAAACAGTGCAGCGATAGCACAGAATTCCAGTATGTTTCAGTTTTCATGGTTGAATTCTGTGTCGTTGCTGGATTTTCATTCATATGAAAATTCTGTGATGCAGAAAGGTTAACCCTTTACCTGGCAGCTGAATTTAGCTGATTTTTATTTAACCTTTATTTATACTGGCTAAGTTGACAGAGCATGCATCCTCAGTTGCAGCAACGCCCTGTAGCCTAACCTGCATGTCTTCGTACATGAATTGGAAGGACTAAACTTTATTTAAAATCAGTAGCCATAAAACAAATGCATATTCAAAATCAATATTTGAACATCCAGCAAAATTTGAAGAATTGAAATAAATTCTAGATGTTTAAGCAAAAATATAATGTAGTAATTCATATTACTACACCACAATATAACAACACGACAATCTCATCAATTAATGGTTAGAACATCTGCACAGCAATATACAGTTTCTCTAACGCTAACACCAGAAACAATATTTTCTATTTTTTCTGTGGTGGGTGGATCCTGTTGCCAACAGTAGCCCAGAAGCATTGCGGGGAAAGTGCCGATTTCATCCTGCAGGAAATGAATTCTCGATGAGGCAGGCAGCGAGGAACAATGTCCTGACTCATCATAGCCAATCCTTTTTAAATGTGTCTGTGCTGAGTCTGCGGCCCCCACACTACTGTTCTCTCTCACACGTCGCCAGGAGGCTAGCCGACATCCTCAGAGCCCGGCGGCTGTGGTGGAGCTCAGGACAAAACCATGAGCCCCGAGAATCTCTTTCCTCTTTGATACCAGAACGGATACCCATGCAGTCCCTGCACTAGAACAGAGCCTTAACAGATACCAGACCATGGGGCCCATCCATGCACTAGAACAGAGCCTTAACAGATACCAGACCATGGGGCCCATCCCTGCACTAGAACAGAGCCTTAACAGATACCAGACCATGGGGCCCATCCATGCACTAGAACAGAGCCTTAACAGATACCAGACCATGGGGCCCATCCATGCACTAGAACAGAGCCTTAACAGATACCAGACCATGGGGCCCATCCATGCACTAGAACAGAGCCTTATCAGATACCAGACCATGGGGCCCATCCATGCACTAGAACAGAGCCTTAACAGATATCACACCCCAGGGCCTGCCCTTGCACGAGACCGGAGGATTAACAGATACTGTACCAGCCCATGGGGCCCATCCGCACACTGGATGAATCTGTTTTTTTCTGCTCCCCTGTTGCAGATTAAAACTCTCTGTGGACCTGCTGCTGACTGGAGTCATTTTTCTCCAGTGCCTGTGGCTGCGCACTGATCATTTTATAATTGTCCGGGTGTGAGTCAGGCGAGTTTGAAGCAGTGTTTGTTGTTCCTGACACTGTTGCTCTGTACACCGTGAACAGTCCCTGATTAGCAGCGTGTAATCAGCGTCTGGCTAACGGGTCCATCTGCACGCACACTTTATTAGGAACAGAATTCCCGTGCGTGTCTCATTCTGTCCTGGACAGATTAAGGTAAACCTGATTATGTAAATACATTAGCATAAAACATTCGCCGGTTTCTGTGAAGCTGCACCCTTCCGATGGAAAAATGTGTTTTACCCATTAGCATGAGAGTTTTGTTCAGCTGATGGATTAAGCCACTTCAACACTCAAAATGTGTTTATGACAGGGAGTCTTTATTTGAATCAATAAAACACCTATTAAACCCTTCACACGCTTCAAATGTGACACATGAAGAATCCTTTAAGTCAGAGGAATTGTGAAAAAAAATAAATTAAAAAAAAACAGTCAATGAGCAGTCCTGGACTATGGTGATGTTTCAACATGAATCCAGTGGCCTAATTACTAAAACACTGTTTATCATAGCACCCTGTTTTTCAATACAGGTATCTATCAGACACGCAGAACTGGCAACCCAGATGCGAAACCAAGGCTTAGTATTTATAATAAAAGTCTTTATTATAAAGTTACAGGTCAGACAGGCGAGGTTCAATAGCCAGCAAACAGATAGAGCAGGGATCAGGCAGTTCGTAATACAAAGTCCAGGCACTGGGTCGGAATCCCAGCAAACTGGTGTATCAGGGATAATCCAAAATGTAATCGTGGTCACAGACGAAGGGTTGTTAACAAGTGGCCTAAGCAGACAAAAACAGAATCCAGAAACAAAATTTGGTATACCAAAATGGGTCGATAAACTGTGGGTCAAAAGCTAACAGAGGAGAGAATCTAAATGCAGAAGTTGGGGGTGAAACAGGTCATAACGGGTATCAATCAGAAAACGCTGGAAGGTATGGAAAAGACACATAACAATCTGGCAGGGAACTTAACAAAAAAAGGGGTTTAAATACACAGGTAACAAGAGGGAAAGGCAATCAGGTGTGGGAAACAATCAGGAAGTGAAACACAGGTGAAACGAATGAATGATGTGAAAAACTGACAGGGTGGCTACAGTGGGCACAGAGGTAACAAAAACACGGAAACGCTAACGACATAGACAGAATACAACACATGGAAAAACACGAAACCTTACAGTAACAGATTCTGCATGCATAATTGTTAGTTATACCAAAAAGTATGCAGGCCATCACTATGTTCTCGGACATTCCATGCTTTTATATCCAATGGTCTGCTTCAGAAATTGTCTCAATATCTGTACTCACTTGTAGACAGAAATGCTCTCATTATTACACATGTAGCCATAAATGTATTACTGTTGATGTATCTCTTACGACTACTAATTTGGTGAAGTCTGCTTTTAGTTATGTACTGTTGTTGTGGAGTAATATCCAACTATCACTTCAGCTGGAAATGTTGGTGCTGCTTAACCATTTCAAGATACCTCTCAAGCAATTCTTAGATGTGTGTTTGCTATATGTAGCTACGCTTTTATATGCTATTTTGTGTGGTTTATGAGTGATTTGTATTGCCATTTGTATTTGCTGTTTAACTTTTTTTATATCGAGGTCATCTGTCTTATTGTACGTTTTAATTCTGTGTTATGCATGTATACAGGTGAGGTGTGTCATTGCTATTAGCTCTGATAATGTTTTGCACAACAGAGCACATTGTACACTGACAATCATTTATACCCCTTTTTTACCCCTGTTAAGACTGTTAGTTTTGGTTGACAGTGATGGATGGGGTAGATTATTATCGAGGAGAAAAATGGCCGTATGGTTTCCGTTTCTGCTAAAGCCTATTGATTACACTGTGTTCTTGTAGAACAGGGTGGTGCATAATGAGCCATGAGATCACTTAAGAGGGGAACGATGCAGTCTCCATAATCTCTCTCCTTTCCTCACCCCCTGCTCTGCACCGCTCCCAGTCCAGGCCCTGGTACTCCCACACTGGGCTTTCACACTGTCTTATACCCAACATATGAGTCAGGATGTTTTTCCCCGGAAATATTTCAGAAGAATGGCCCTCTGATGCATTTGGTTGTTCACTACCAGGTAGGATCAAAGAAAGATGAAGAGAAATGATCACCTCCACGCCCTGTGGCGGCTGTTGATCTTATTATTATCTTATCTTATTAAAACATGATTTGATATTGAATAATAGTGCTCCTGCCTAGACTATTGCACTTTCCATTTCACTGGCCTGCTTGTGCTACTGAACCCCTGCAGCTAATACAGAAACAGTCTTCCTACAGCTAACACAGAACACAGCCACATAACATGTCTGCAGTCTTCTTAAAGCTAACACAGAACACAGCCACATAACGTGTCTACAGTCTTCTTAAAGCTAACACAGAACACAGCCACATAACGTGTCTACAGTTTTCTTAAAGCTAACACAGAACACAGCCACATAACGTGTCTACAGTTTTCTTAAAGCTAACACAGAACACAGCCATATAACATGTCTGCAGTCTTCTTAAAGCTAACACAGAACACAGCCACATAACATGTCTACAGTCTTCTTAAAGCTAACACAGAACACAGCCACATAACATGTCTACAGTCTTCTTAAAGCTAACACAGAACACAGCCACATAACATGTCTGCAGTCTTCTTAAAGCTAACACAGAACACAGCCACATAACATGTCTACAGTCTTCTTAAAGCTAACACAGAACACAGCCACATAACATGTCTGCAGTCTTTATAAGAGTGCTCATATCACACCCTTCCCCATCTCAGTTCATTGCATCAAATTTGCCCAAACTGTTGTACTACTGTAGTTGTTATGATTGTAATTATTTCAGTATCACTTCAGTATTATGCAAAGTTTTGGACACACTTATTTTTTTTACTTGCAGTATTACTGCAGTTCTATTGCAGTTTTACAACTTCCTATGCTTTACTCATGAAGTAGAACGCTTTTGTACTGCTTTTTAACTGCAGTATAATAATACTTTTTTAGTATTAGACTGTAGAAAAATGTGTAGAGCCAAAACAACAAAAATTGTGTCACTGTCCAAATAATTACGGACCGTGCTGTATAATCCTCCCGAGTCATCCCAGAAGATATAATCTGTGGTGATTTAGAGTTTTAATCTGGGTGAAGCCGGATTGATTTGGCAGATGACTGCTTCCATTTGTTCTGGCATATGCTTTGAGGCGCCGAATCTGGCCCTGAATTCGCCCGTCTATTTACCCAACGGACACAATTGCTTCCCGCAATCTCTACGCGGCAGATGGTGTCTTTATCTGCGTTTTGTCGGAGGATAACTGCGCTGTGTTAACTGCGCTGTGTTAACTGCGCTGTGTTAACTGGTATTAGTGCGCTCTGCGCTGGGCAGGCGGACCAGGTTCTTACCGCTCAAAAGCGGCTCAGACAGGTATTGAACTGTGAATTGGCTGTGAAATCCATCGCGGCGTTAGGAATGCTGCCACTGGTCAGTCGCTGCACAGAAGCTCAGAGACAATGAAAAATCACCCGCCGCAAGCAATGCCCCAGGCTCCCAGTAGGGGGCAGGAGTATGTCAGAAGGTGCATACCAATACTAAAAAAAATATATAACCTCCTTTCCTCCACCTGTCTTCCGCTCCCATACCTGGAGGTAGTGGAGGAAGGGTGGACACATTTTTGCATATCGGGACACAACCAAAGTGCTTCCATCTGAAACCGGCAGTGAAAATGTCCCTTTTCACCTTGAAGCTAAAAATAAAATTGTTTTAAAGGAAGTCATTGGGGCCCTGGTTTTGATTCTACATGTTAAACACATTTTGACTTGAGTTTGACTAAGAATGAGAGCTTTCGCATCTCCAGAATTCATATTTGTGATTGACGACCAGCATTCATCTGTGCAAACTTTGCCTTGTGTGTCTTACAGCGTGAGTAATATCACATAGCTTTGGCTTCATGTTTTATCTGGTTTTATATTGCGTTGTGCAGGTTTTTGATTGTGCTTTGTCTGGATGCTCTTGATGTTCCTGGTTATCAGCAGTTGCTGCGTGGTTGACTGAATGTTCCGGCACAGCGCAGGCTATATTGAGCGTGGCATTGAGGTGCAGGTTGTGGAAAAGGTTTTGGAAGCCTTAGTTCTGGCCTCTCTACAAGCAGGGGGTGGGGGACGGGGGTAGAAAGGGTGTCAGATGAGTTAGATAATAACTTTTGACGCTGTAATGGATTCCTCATTGGTCGGGGGAAGCATGGGGGATTGAAAAATTGATAACCATGATCCAAATTAAATTACATTGCATTTTGTTTCATTTTCATGTAGTTACCTCACATTTAATTATTTTATTTCGTTTTTTTTTTTTTATTCGTCATCAGCAAATTATTCACCCCCATTTTTCTTCTGTTACACCTTAAGTTCTTAATGCCCTGAACTTTGTTTGACCTTCATCTGCACAATAAATTCAACTAATTTATGGAGCGATTCTCTTAATTCACAATTTTATTGGCTATGATCTTGCATTTGTCACAGTCAATCCTTTTGTCGACAGGCATTTGGTCTTGCCTGCAGCTGTGCATATTCTCCGGTAACTCCAGGACTGCCAGGACTAGGAGTTTTTGGTCACACCACAGATTTTCAGTGGGATTGATTTCTGGGGCTTGGCTCGTCCATTCCAGAGTAGTGACTTGTTCCTTTCTCCTGAAGCCGTTCCTGCAATTTTTACAAAGTGCTTTCTGTCCTTTAAGCCGATGAGCAGTGCAGCTCCGTCAGTGTTGTAGCGGGTGTAACTCTGTCAGTGTTGCAGCTGGTGTAACTGTGAGTGTTGTTGCTGGTGTAACTCTGTGAGTGTTGTTGCTGGTGTAACTGTCAGTGTTGTTGCTGGTGTAACTCTGTGAGTGTTGTTGCTGGTGTAACTCTGTGAGTGTTGTTGCAGGTGTAACTCTGTGAGTGTTGTAGCTGGTGTAACTCTGACCGTGTTGTTGCTGGTCTAACTCTGTCACTGTTGTTGCTGGTGTAACTCTGACAGTGTTGTTGCTGGTGTAACTCTGACCGTGTTGTTGCTGGTGTAACTCTGTGAGTGTTGTTGCTGGTGTAACTCTGTGAGTGTTGTTGCTGGTGTAACTCTGTGAGTGTTGTAGCTGGTGTAACTGTGAGTGTTGTTGCTGGTGTGACTGTGAGTGTTGTTGCTGGTGTAACTCTGTGTGTGTTGTTGCTGGTGTAACTCTGTGAGTGTTGTTGCTGGTGTAACTCTGTGAGTGTTGTAGCTGGTGTAACTCTGTCAGTGTTGTAGCTGGTGTAACTGTCAGTGTTGTTGCTGGTGTAACTCTGTCAGTGTTGTTGCTGGTGTAACTCTGTCTGTGTTGTTGCTGGTGTAACTCTGTGAGTGTTGTAGCTGGTGTAACTCTGTCAGTCTTGTTGCTGGTGTAACTCTGTCAGTCTTGTTGCTGATGTAACTCTGACAGTGTTGTTGCTGGTGTAACTGTCAGTGTTGTTGCTGGTGTAACTCTGACCGTGTTGTAGCTGGTGTAACTCTGTGAGTGTTGTTGCTGGTGTAACTCTGTGAGTGTTGTAGCTGGTGTAACTCTGTGAGTGTTGTTGCTGGTGTAACTCTGTCAGTGTTGTAGCTGGTGTAACTCTGTCAGTGTTGTAGCTGGTGTAACTCTGTGAATGTTGTTGCTGGTGTAACTCTGTGAGTGTTGTAGCTGGTGTAACTCTGTCAAGTGTTGTAGCTGGTGTAACTCTATCAGTGTTGTTGCTGGTGTAACTCTGTCAGTCTTGTTGCTGGTGTAACTCTGTGAGTGTTGTTGCTGGTGTAACTCTGTCAGTGTTGTAGCTGGTGTAACTCTGTCAGTGTTGTAGCTGGTGTAACTCTGTCAGTGTTGTTGCTGGTGTAACTCTGTCAGTGTTGTTGCTGGTGTAACTCTGACTGTGTTGTTGCTGGTGTAACTCTGTCAGTGTTGTTGCTGGTGTAACTCTGTCAGTCTTGTTGCTGGTGTAACTCTGTCAGTCTTGTTGCTGATGTAACTCTGACAGTGTTGTTGCTGGTGTAACTCTGACCGTGTTGTAGCTGGTGTAACTCTGTGAGTGTTGTTGCTGGTGTAACTCTGACCGTGTTGTTGCTGGTGTAACTCTGTGAGTGTTGTAGCTGGTGTAACTCTGTGAGTGTTGTTGCTGGTGTAACTCTGTGAGTGTTGTTGCTGGTGTAACTCTGACCGTGTTGTTGCTAGTGTAACTCTGTCAGTGTTGTAGCTGGTGTAACTCTGTCAGTCTTGTTGCTGGTGTAACTCTGTGAGTGTTGTTGCTGGTGTAACTCTGTCAGTGTTGTAGCTGGTGTAACTCTGTCAGTGTTGTAGCTGGTGTAACTCTGTCAGTGTTGTTGCTGGTGTAACTCTGTCAGTGTTGTTGCTCGTGTAACTCTGACTGTGTTGTTGCTGGTGTAACTCTGTCAGTGTTGTAGCTGGTGTAACTCTGTCAGTCTTGTTGCTGGTGTAACTCTGTCAGTCTTGTTGCTGATGTAACTCTGACAGTGTTGTTGCTGGTGTAACTCTGACCGTGTTGTAGCTGGTGTAACTCTGTCAGTGTTGTTGCTGTTGTAGCTGGTGTAACTCTGTGAGTGTTGTTGCTGGTGTAACTCTGTCAGTGTTGTAGCTGGTGTAACTCTGTCAGTGTTGTTGCTGGTGTAACTCTGTCAGTGTTGTTGCTGGTGTAACTCTGACAGTGTTGTTGCTGGTGTAACTCTGTCAGTCTTGTTGCTGGTGTAACTCTGACCGTGTTGTAGCTGGTGTAACTCTGTCAGTGTTGTTGCTGGTGTAACTCTGACCGTGTTGTTGCTGGTGTAACTCTGTGAGTGTTGTTGCTGGTGTAACTCTGTGAGTGTTGTAACTGGTGTAACTCTGTGAGTGTTGTTGCTGGTGTAACTCTGTCAGTGATGTTGCTGGTGTAACTCTGACCATGTTGTTGCTGGTGTAACTCTGTCAGTCTTGTTGCTGGTGTAACTGTCAGTCTTGTTGCTGGTGTAACTCTGACAGTGTTGTTGCTGGTGTAACTCTGACCGTGTTGTAGCAAGCATGGCCCAGTCTGGTCTGCAGGAAGGCAGGTACTGCTTTGAGCTGAGTGTCATTGACAGTCACCTGATTACCGTTAGTATTCCAGTCACCATGGTGCGCGGGGGGGGTTACCCTTCAGGTAACTTTGTGTCAACTTGAATTATCGGTGACATCAAGCGTGACGGTTCTGTGTAAAAGACCCCCTTTCACTGAGCATCACTGATCTACTGTAGTCCTATATCATCAAGCATTCAGCACTCATCACTGCTCTACTGTAATCCTATATAATCAAGCCCTCAGTACTAATCACTGATCTACTGTAATCCTATATAATCAAGCCTTCAGCACTCATCACTGCTCTACTGTAATCCTATATAATCAAGCCCTCAGTACTAATCACTGATCTACTGTAATCCTATATAATCAAGCCCTCAGTACTAATCACTGATCTACTGTAATCCTATATAATCAAGCCTTCAGCACTCATCACTGCTCTACTGTAATCCTATATAATCAAGCCTTCAGCACCAATCACTGATCTACTGTAATCCTATATAATCAAGCCTTCAGCACTGATGTTTCACCCAATGTATGTCGGGTCCATTGGCCATTTTTTTCACCATGCTTTAGATTGCATAGTAAAACAATGGTGAACTTAGCCCTACTACACACATTAATTCAGTTATTAGCAATGTTCTATCAGGAGTGTGCAGTGTATTCTGTACATTGAGTAGCTCAGGCCTCTCTCTTTAAAGGCATACTACGCAGGATGTTAACCTTGCTGTGGTCCCATGTTTTCACTCAAAGAAGTCTCCCATTTTTATTGTAATATATTTCAGTTTTTTTATGGCTATCGTCATCACGGAAAAGCACGTCCGTGGTTGACTCTGGATTTTGAAAGAACCTGGTTTGTCATTTTTCGCTTTGCTTATTCCACTCCACCAGTGTGAAGGCGAGAAATGCTTCAGCGGAACCTCTTCCCAGGCTACAGGCTTTCTGTAGGCATAGAGGGCTAATTCATATTCAACAGTTTTATTATTGTTATCATTAATATGTCACCTTTCAAGCAAGTGCTTTCCATTACAGTACATTACAGTCATTTAGCAGACACTCTTATCCAGAGCCACTTACAACAAAATCAAAACCAGGGACAAGTGCGTTGAAGACCCCGGAGGAAAGTACAGTTCCAAGTCCTAGAGCAATCACATAGATACAACTTCAACCCTTCAAGAGTACATCAATTTACCAACTAGCCCCAGTTGGCAGCTAGAATACCCCGAATACTAAATTAATTATACATACGTAAGTGCTATTATAATCTATGGCATACACATGGCTCATCATAGCAGTGAGGTAGGGAGGGAAAGGTGCAACCTGAAGAGGTGAGTCTTCAGTCTGCGCTTGAAAGTGGTCAAAGACTCCACAGGAAGGTAATTCCACCACCGTGGGGCCAGAACAGACGGCAGTCGTGACTGAGAACAGATAAAAGAATAAGGTACAAATTACAATGCAAGGGGAACAACATCAAAGCAGTATAAAAGAGAATAACAAATGGCAAATGAAATGGCGATATATGAAATGGCAACATTAATATTAAAACGTAAAGAAATAAAATGGGGAGATGAAATAAAAGCAATGAAGGGAAATGATAAAATGGTAGCATTAAAACCTAGAAATGAAAATGAAAAAATTCAAGATTAATGGCAAATAGCAATCTGAATATTGCCTTATCAGTCAATAAGGCAGGCAGTTTAAAAAATACATATTTTTTAGAATAGATTTTAAAACGCCATCACTGCACTGTATAAGCAGACCAAATATTTTATGGAAGGGGGCCATTAACAGCAAAAGCGCCATTGCCTTTTCATTTTAGTCTAGACTCTGGAATGGCCAAATGGCCAAGGTTGGCAGACCTAAAAGACCTTGAAGGACAGTAGGGAGTTAAAGGTTCACTGATATAACCAGGCACCAATCCATTGTCTCATCTTAAATACCTTCATTTATTTTAGAAAGATTGTCAACAGAAAATGTAGTTTACATTGTTAAAATCAGTAAATAGCTTCCTTTAAAGGAAAACACCAACATTTTGGGAACTATACCTTTTTTCCAACTTACCCAGACTTAGACAAGATGTTCAATTCAATTTTCATTTTTTTGCGTTCACTGGCTCTGTTTCCATGTTAGCATAGCATGTTAGCTTAGGATAAAGGATACATGTATGTTCAGCGGTTATAGTTCCAACCATTTCACTTCTCCGAAAACAACGTATCCTGTTTGAAATTTTTCCTGCACGTGTATTTCAAATACACATGATACCTTGTGGAAATAAGACTGCTTCAGAGTTGCTCTAACGTGTATTTCTTCACTTTGAAGGAGGTAGGCTACTGACTTCATGCTAAGCTAACAGGTTATGCTAACATGGAAATTGAGTCAATGAATGCACAAAAATGAAGTCAAGAATCTCGTCTAAGACTAGGTAAGTCGGAAAAATGGCATATTTCCCAAAATGTTGGTGTTTTCCTTTAACAAACAATGAAAGTATATATGTACTTGAGCAGTAACCTAATTAATAATATTGAGTGACTGTTTAAAAAAAAACAAAAAAAACTCCAATAATACAAAGGGTATAAATACTTATAAGTGTTTGTACTTTTGGGATCCCAGCTGGTAATACCATTCACTGCTGTGATTCGGTTTAGGATTGTTTAGCTCTAATTTCATAACTGTGACAGCCATAACTGAGCATACCCAGAAGCCACTTTAATGTAGGAGAGTTTCCTCTGCTCTTCTTGTCATCATGAAGTTGCGTGTCAGGGCAGTTTCGGTTCGCCTGGAAATGAAGGTGGAGGATAGAGGAATTGGAGTCAGGTATTCCAACACGTTTCATCACTCCGGGTTCATCCAGATGGGAATGTAACGACAGCGGTCTGTTAAACAGCGGTGTGAAGTTAATTAGCTCATTGATCCAGGGTAATTGGTGGAAACAACCTGCATACAGGGAAGGGGGTTCTCACTCCTGAAGGATCGAGGTGTCGGTTTGGCTTGTTTACATAGCGCAGTGGCTAACCTCAGTGCTCTTCTCTCCACATACAGTTGAGCGCTGTGGTGCCTGTGGGCTCAACTGTTCCACTGAAGATTCGGATGTGTATCCAATATTGCCAGTATGACAGAGAGAACCACTTCGGCCCCACTCTCCTTGACACAGTTTTGCAAAACCGGCACAAGAAGAAATCAGCCGAAGCTCACCCTGTTATTCTGTGTCGTGTATAAGAAGCCTCTTAGCGTAGCTGAGATCCACTTGGCTTCGTTGAATCGTTCCTTTTTCCCCGTGTTTAATTGCGAACTCGAATTAAGCCTTTGTTCTGTCCACTCCCTTGAATGTAAATGAGCCGCTACGTGGGATCATTAATCTCTGCCAGTAATCTGTGCTGTGCCACGGAGCTTTGGGGGCGTTTTTTTAAAAGTGTCAGTTCTCGTTCTTCTGATGGTAATAGCCGGTGACAAGTAGAAAGCAAGGTGTTTAATGAGAAGGCCGAAGAGGCGTCTAGTGAAAGATGAGGTGCTGAAAACGGTTGTTCCTGCAAAATGACCTACCTTTGTTTGTTACTCTGAGAAGAGTTTGTTCTGTGGTTAGCCAATCACAGCTAATCACAAAATCTCTGCTGGAGATGTCTCTCGAGCTGTCCTTTGCTACGGCACATTAAACAGAGAGTTTTTTGGGGGACAAAAAAACACCTACACCCACCTAGTGGTAAAAGCCAGATCCTGCAGCTGTAGGTTTTGAAGGCATGTGAGTCAGTCAGTGGAAGGATATAGAAGCCGGCATTGGATGGGCGAAACACAGGGCTGAGTCACACGGGAGTCCTTCCCCAGCAGAAAGCCCACGGAAGACGGAAGAAGGGGAAGAACAGCCCCCCGGCCCGTGGCTGCTCTGCGTAGCGGCTGGTAATTTGGCGGCCAGCTGAGGGGTGATTGGCGGCTATCAGCTCTCCTCTGAAAGACCGCTCGCTCCGGGGACCCCGAGGGAACGGATAACTGCCAGTCCTTTCCGAGGCCAAAAAAGATTATCAGGGACTGATGGAGCAGCGAGCACCTGTCACCGTTTGGCCCGCACAAGCAAGCCGCCTCGGTCGCATTATCGAGAGCGCTGCTGTCCGTTGACACGTGAGCCTGCACTGTCATATTATCGAGAGTGCTGGAGAACATCCTCATCTTGCGCTGGATGCCCTTGTGCCTCTTCCTGCATTTGATTGGCTGATGCAGTGCCCCCCTTAGGGAGAATAGCAGGAGGGTATATAAGGTGAGCAGCAGGCCTCAAGTGTAGTAGTACCACGGTCAGCGGAGAATGACATATCCCCTCCACCCCCCCCCACTTCCCCTCTCTTGAATGACACTTGTGGATCCAGGGCAAGGCTAAAGTTGCGGAGCTCAATGCCGTAGTTTACTGCAGCGTTTCCCAGCTGGTGCGCCTTCAGGCGAGCTCAGGTGTGTCATCATGTGAAGAAAGTTCACATGAATAAAAAAAACTTTCCCATTAATCAACTAAATTGTGGCAGCCCGCCAGTTTAATTTGTGCCACCACAGATTCCGAATGAAGCCAAAATATTTTTTATTCTCATAATAAACATAAAGATGGCTATGCGTCCCATCCTGCATGTGTGCACAGTGCATGAGGTGAGAGCAGGCCGTCGACAGTCACTGTAGTTTATTTTGTAAATGCTTGAGTGCTGCGTCTCAACTTCCGCAAGCCATCAGTCCAGAACTTATTTTGAGGAGACAAGAGTTGATTATCTATTCTGTGGCTGTGTCGTCGTGAATGTGGTTGCGATGGTTTAGACATTATTTCCAGCATCAAGTTAGTAAAGCTATTTGTATCCCGCATGTGAAGCCTCCCGTTAATGTTGATTACCTGGGGGAGTGATGCTGTGGATAGGCGATTGGCACTGCATTATGAATTAGCGGCTGGGCAAGTTTGATACAGTAGCCTATTTCCTGAGGCAAGCCTACATCTACTCGCTACATTTATGTTGATAAGAACAAAGTGGTTACAATGGCCTGCCAAGTTAAAACAACTAACGTTAGCTACACACTTGTATACTCTACTAGTAGGTAGTATTATTTCCAGAATCTAGTTATATCCCGACTGTGATATGTAACGTTCTATTGATAACATTCTTCATGGATGTTTTTTATGCTATGAAGTGATGAGTGTATAATGATTAAGTAGACACTGGCAGATGAAGTATGTGGGTCAGATTAACATAAAGAGATCCTGTTGAGAACCCACGGTCTGGTTTCTGGTTCTTTTTTTAGAAATACTACACAATGCATGAGTGACATTAAGTGCATATGATGAATTTGCTTCAGAGCTGATGAACTTTCATACTTCTCTGCAAATATTATTCTGAGATTTTTAGAGATTTAAAAGGCACCATACTTTCAGCTGTACAAATGACATTTAAATGGCTGGCTTTTCAAGTTAGCATCAGAAACACACCACACATATACGCCAAATCACGGATCCTCTCCTTCTCTCTTTCTTGGCCCTCACAACACCTCACGGAGGGCTGTTGGGGCACTGGACACTCAAGGCTGCCAAGAGATTGTGCTCTGACTCCAGAGTCTGTTTGGGGTGAAACTCTGCTCTGACTCGTGTCTGTTTGGGGTGAAACTCTGCTCTGACTCCAGTCTGTTTGGGGTGAAACTCTGCTCTGACTCCAGTCTGTTTGGGGTGAAACTCTGCTCTGACTCGTGTCCGTTTGGGGTGAAACTCTGCTCTGACTCCAGTCTGTTTGGGGTGAAACTCTGCTCTGACTCGTGTCTGTTTGGGGTGAAACTCTGCTCTGACTCCAGTCTGTTTGGGGTGAAACTCTGCTCTGACTCGTGTCCGTTTGGGGTGAAACTCTGCTCTGACTCCATTCTGTTTGGGGTGAAACTCTGCTCTGACTCGTGTCTGTTTGGGGTGAAACTCTGCTCTGACTCCAGTCTGTTTGGGGTGAAACTCTGCTCTGAGTCTTTTTGGGGGGATAAGGTTGGCGAGCCCCGGTCCTGCATACCCACTCGGCTGCCAGGTACGTCACTTAATTACATTAAAATATCTAAACGGAAAAAGCACGGGTCCACCTCTGAAACACCGGGCTCATTACTGACCGTTTCCTCCATTACTGAAAAGGTCAGCGCTCCGGATTCGCGGACACATGTTGCCATGGCTACATTAGAAGCTGTTGATTAAATTAGTCAATTAGTCATGAATATGCTTTGTGGAGCAGGAGGCGAGCCCCAAGCGAGTGCTGGGGACTGCCCCCTGGTGCTGCTTACCGTTCCCAGAGGAGAGCAAGGAGAGGAATGGCTGCTTTCTCCACGGCCTGTACCCAGACAAGACCTGCCTCAAATACGTGCAGTCCTTTCAAAAGTATTGGAACAGCAAGGCCAATTTCTTTGTTTTTGCAATACACTGAATACATTTGGGATTGAGATAAATAGATGAACACGAGACAAGAGTTCAGAATTTCAGCTTTTATTTCCTGGTATTTACACCTAGATCTGTTAAACTACTTTGAACATAGCACTACTTTGGTTTCAGACCACCACATTTTTCTATTCCAAAAGTCATGGAATAGACATTATTTCAGTAAATGAAAGTAAATAACACTTAATATTTGGTTGCATATCCCTTGGTTGCAATAACTGCATCAAGTCTGTGACCTAATGACATCACAAACTGTTGCATTCTTCGTTTGTGATGCTTTTCCAGGCTTTTACTGCAGCCTCTTTCAGTTGTTTATTTTGGGTAGTTTTTCCCTTCAATCTCCTTGTCAGGAGATGTAATGCATGCTCAATTGGGTTAAGGTCTGGTGAAACCTTCCACTTTTTCTCCCCAATGAAATTATTTGTGTTGACAGTGTGCTTTGGGTCATTGTCTTGCTGGATGATGAAGTTCCTCCAAATTAGCATTTCTTCGTAAGTTGGCAGACAGAATGTTTTTGTAGACTTCTGAATTCATTCTGCTGCTACCATCATGAGTTGCATTATGAATAAAGATGTGTGAGCCCACTCCATGTAAGCCCAAGCCATGATACGATATGATATTCCTCCACCGTGCTTCACAGATGAGCTAGTATGTTTTGGATCAATGGCAGATCCCTTTTTTTCTCCACACTTTGGCTTTTCCATCACCTTGGTAGAGCTAATCTTGGTCTAATCAGTCCATAAAACCATCTTCCAGGACTCATCTCTGTACTTCCTTGCAAATTGTAATCTCACCTTCTGTTTCTTACTACTGATGAGTGTTATACAAAATTTCTGTCATCAACTGCTGTTGTCTTGCTCAGTACGCCAGCGGTTTCTTTCTTTTTCAGGACATTGTTGTTGTTGTACAAGCTATCACCAATGCTTGCACATTGGCTCTGATCGATTTCCCCTTATCTCTAAGGTTCAAAATGGCTTGCTTTTCTCCCAAAGACAGGTCTCTGGTCTTCATGTTGGTTTATCTTTTCTAACACAAATGCAGTCTCCACAGGCAAAACCCAAGGCTAAAACCAAGAATAGACATTCAGAACAATTTATTGTTTAACCAATCAATCTAACAGGACACATCTGGACAACAAGTGTGGGTGAGGGTTAGTAGATGGGTTAGACTCTATGGATGGGTAGGACTGTATAGGGCTGTTCGTATTTTAACACCGCACACAATCTGGAGTGTCGGCCAGAACACTACTTCAAGGCCAGAATGTTCAGGGCAGGAGGGGCGCACGTGAGAGAGGACACAGAATGAGGAGACGGGATTGGATGCAATCACTTGTATTATCCACAAGATATCACAGTGCAACAAGGTGTGTGTATATTCCAGTTCTTTCTCTACATTGAGTAGATGGCTAGTGTGTGTGGTTCTGAAAATAAAGAGAAATAATAATAAGCATAGGGCTACAACGTAGCACGCATACATGTGTCATAGTTAACGAGCTAGTCAGCTTGCAGCATCACCGAGGAACAAGCAGGCAAATGACCAGCTAGATAATACCAGTAAACTATGTCCTTACACAGTACTAAGCAAACTGAGCATACAGATAAACCAAATAACACATTTGGCCTATATGCGCCGGATAAAGGTCTGTGTGCTGGCACAATACGCGTAATTTAGCAGCTAATAATAACGTCAGCCAACACGGTAGTAAATGCTATAAGTGCGAACATTTTTCTCCCTCGCTTAAACTAGCAGCAGGCAATTCACTTCTCCCAACACATTTCCTAGCTTAACATACAGCCTTAACTTCATATTAGAAAACTTACTTCGTTCATAGACGCACACTTTAAGCTACCGGGTATACTTTGCTCAGACAACACGGAGAGCAATGAAGTTGCTACTTCAACAGCGCGCCAGCCTAAAGTAAACAATAGGTCTTGCGTCTTAACGTAGGTGCTGGGAATATCAAATTAAAAGTTCATAAGCATGAAAAGGAGAAATAAACAGAATAGAAGTCCTGAGCCTTTTGTACAGCCGCCCCCAAATGTACAAGTTACATTTGCACCACTCAAAAGGCTACCCTAACTTAAACAAGACTCAAAGGGGGTGGCTGCTGTCTTCAGCCGGAAGGGCAGGCAGGATAACCAGCCGGGCGACTGGCCGTGTGTACGTTCTGTCCTTGACCCTTACATCTGCTGACCTGATGTGGCCATCAGGACTAGGGTGAACCTTTACAATGTGCCCAGTCGGCCACAAGGCCCTCGGCAACTGGGGGTCCACGATCATTGTCACAGAGCCCTCTGTGACATCGGCTGGAGATGACTGCCACTTCGACCGGGCCTGCAGCCCAGGTAGATACAGTCGAATGAAACGGGCCCAGAAGTGGTCAGCAAGCACTTGTGCATGCTTCCACCGCCTACGACTGAGGAGCTCGTCCTTGGGGTAGACGACCTGAGGCAGGGACGCGTCAGGCCGCCCCATCAGTAGGCAGTTGGGTGTCACGGGGTCTGGATCGCTGACATCAGATGGAACGTAGCCCAATGGCTTGGTGTTCAGGATCCCTTCCACTTCGATGAGGACGGTGCGGAGGACCTCTTCCTGTAGGGGCTGTGCACCGACTGTGGTGTACAAGGCGGTCTTCACGGATCGGATCTCCCGCTCCCACACACCCCCAAAGTGGGGGGCAGCAGGAGGATTGAAGCGGAAGTCAATTTTCTGTGGGGCAAGGAGCAGCTGGAGGTCAGCGGACATTGCTGCAAATGCCTCGCTCAGCTCTCTCTCGCCACCTCTAAAGTTAGTGCCCTGGTCTGAGTAGAGCTCGGCAGGTCTTCCCCTCCTAGCAATAAACCGACGTAGGGCCATTAGAAAGGAGTCGGTGTCAATCGAAGTCAGGACGTCAAGGTGTACAGCCCTGACAGTGAGGCATTTAAATATTATTCCCCACCTCTTTTCTGTGCGCCGCCCCACTCTGACCTCAAACGGCCCGAAGCAGTCGACGCCTGTCGAGTGGAAAGCAGGCTTAAAGAGACGGAGGCGGGCTACAGGTAAGTCAGCCATTCTGGGGACTGTAGGCTTTGCTTTCCAGCGGCGGCATTCTGTACAAGTTCTTTGGAAGCGACGGACTGCCTCTCTTCCCCGCAGAATCCAGTACGTGCGTCGGATTTCAGCAAAGACACGTTCTGGTCCTGGGTGCTTCAGACGGCTGTCGAAGTCCTGTATGAGGAGGCAGGTTACTGGATGTGAGGGATCCAGCACCACCGGGTGTAGGCTGGTGTACGCCAGATTTTCGGACCGGCGGAGACGACCACCGACCCTGATGAGCTGTCCGGTGATGTCCAACTCTGGGGACAGGTTCAGGAGGCGGCTGCTGCGCTGAACAGGTTTCCCTGCTTTAAGGAGACGGAGTTCTTCAGGGAAGCTGTCTCGCTGTGCCCTGTTAAGGAGAAGTCTCTCAGCCTGGCGGTAATCCTCTGCATTAGCGCAGCTCTCCTCTGTAGCCGCCCCATGAAGCTCCTGGACAGTGGCTTGTAGCAGTTCCTTCCATGTGCTATGTTGGAGGAGGTCTGAGTCAGACTGATTTGCAGCTACAGATGTCACACCACAGAAAGTTAGTTTGCGCAACTCAGTGGTATCTGGAGGGTCTCCCACTGCATTGGTAGGGTCAGCAGGCCACTGGTTAGGATCCATAAGAAGAAAGGGGGGCCCTTGACTCCATCTGTTGGGCCTCACCAGGTCCTGCAGTGTTTTTCCACGGGTGATATCATCGGCAGGGTTCTGTGCCGAGTCGACGTATCGCCAGGTGTGCTGGTTGGTCATCTCTTGGATCTCCGCTACGCGAGTGCCAACGAAGACCTTGTAGCGGCAGGATTCAGATCGCAGCCAGGCCAGTACAGTTGTCGAGTCGGACCACATGACGGTCTTCTGAACCTCCAAAGTGAGCTCATCACTAAGGAGTTTGGAGAGCTGGGCTCCTGTGAGTGCACCACACAGCTCCAGCCGGGGCATTGAGTGCAGATGTCTTGGGGCTACCCGGGATCGGGCCATCACGAAGGCCAGGTGCACGGTGCCATCGTTGTCCACCACTCTAAGATACGCCACCGCACCATAGGCCTGCTCAGATGCGTCACAAAAGATGTGCAGCTCTCTTTCTCTCACTGAGGCAGCGATGGCCTTAGGTGTGTACGGACGACTGAGGCTTACTTGAGGGAGGAAGCGTAGCTCTTCTTCCCAGTCTCTCCACTGCTGGACGAGGTCTGGAGGAAGCTGGGTGTCATCCCATCCTCTCTGCTTGTCCCACAGGCATCTCACCAGCATCTTGGCTCTCGTTGTATACGGCAGGATGAAGCCTAAGGGGTCGTATTGGCTGGCGAGCACCTTGTAGATGTTGCGCGTGGTGGGCTCACCATACTGGACTGGACGATGTTTGTACCCCAGCATGTCAGTGGAGAAGTGCCAGCTGAGGCCTAGTGTGGACTCTGGACTGTCTGTGTTATCTTGTGCAAGCCAGAGTTCTGCGCTGTTGGACCTAGCATCTTCGGGGAGGTGGCTAATGACGCTAGGTTTATTGCTGGCCCACTGCCGAAGCACAAAGCCAGCTGAGGACAGGAGGGCTCTCAGCTTGTCCACCAGGTCTCGTGCCGCTGTGGTGGAGGGAAGACTCTGGAGGCAATTGTCCACATAAAAGCATTTCTCAATGGAGTTTCTCACCTCATCTTCTGGCTGGCTGTTATCTCTTGTGTGGCGTTGCAAGGCAAATGTAGCACAGCACGGGCTACATGTGGTGCCAAACGGGAGTACCTGCCATTCATATACTGCCGCCGGCTCATCTTGGCGCAGGTCGCGCCACACAAAACGCAGGAGAGGGCGATCTTTGGGGAGCAGTCGAACTTGGTGGAACATGCTCTTTATGTCTCCACTTATGGCTACTGCGTGTTCCCGAAATCTGAGGAGAACTCCCAGCAGCGATGCCCCTAGGGTAGGCCCAGGTAAGAGGTAGTCATTCAGGTTGTACCCTCGATGTTGGAATGAGCAGTTGAAGACAAGGCGGTGCTTGCCATTATGGCTAACAAGGTGGTGGGGGATGTACCATGCCTCATCTCCCCGGTTCAGTTCTGATGGGTCAAGCCTGACAACTGACCCTGCCTGGATCAACTTTTCAATCTCTGCCCGGTACACCTTGGCCTTTTTAGGATCTCTCTGGAGTCTTCTCTCGACTCCCCTCAAGCTAGGGATGACGGCGTCAGGGGTAGCCTGGAGGCGTGGCATATCTTTGCGGCGCAGCAATGGAGTGGCATAGCGCAATATGCCATCAACCTCCCCACGGGTGGTGTTGTCTTCTAGGAGGCTGACGGCTAAGTTGTCTTGTTGCGAGCGCGTCACCACTTTGCTGCTCCTGAGGGGTATGACATCCGTCTGCCAGAGTTTCTCCACATGCTTCATTAGCTCGCTCACCTGAGGGGGGACAGAGGTCAACAGGCACTGCTGTGGGCTGTTCGATCGGCAGATGACACTGGAGGGGCCCTGTAGCGTCCAGCCCAGCCGGGTGTGGATGGCAGCAGGGCCGCCGGGGGGGCCCAGACGCACAGGCTCAGTTGGAGTGACGAGGTGTGGATGGTCACTGCCTATGAGCAGCAGTGGTTGGATCTTCTTGAATGGCTGGAGGGGTAGCCCGGACAGATGCTTATACTTTTTTTGGAGTGCTTCGATGGGGTAAGTATGATCTGCGAGGTCGATGTTAGCTGCTGTGAAGGCGTTGGTGATGCGATAGCGGGTCTTTGGCCAAGCCTTGGGTGAGATGAGGAAGGAGACACAGTTGCCCTGGAGGGTCTGCACGTCCTGTCTGATGGTGCGTAACGGCAGGTTTTCTGGTGTGCCTTGGAGGCCTAATTTCCGAGCAGCTGTTGGCAGCAGCATCGTTCTCTCCGACCCGTCGTCCAATACCGCATAGGTATCGAGGGTGCGGCTGCCGTGGTGCAGGGACACTGGGATGACTTTGAGCAGGATCCGGCTGCCCTCTGTTGGCCGGTCGAGGTAAAACACACTTGTTGACACCTCACCTCTATCCTGATTCACCACTGCCTGTGTTGTTCCCTTCTGCTGCCCCGTATTGACATCGTGTAGGACTTGAAGATGGCGACCATTGCACAGCTTGCAGGGCTTCTTCAAATTGCACTGGGCTGCTTGGTGTGGGCGAGCACAGCGCCAGCATCTTTTGTTGGACTTTATCCACTCCGTCAGCTGGTCTTTGTTGAGTTTACTTATGGCTGCACACTGGCTTAGGTGATGTTCACGGTTATCACAGAAGGCACAGTAAGGTGAAGGCTTACCATTGGTAGGAGAGCTACTGGGAGGTTTAATTGCCCCCTGTGTGTTCTCTGATCCATGCAGCACAGTGACAGGATGTTTTCCGAATTGCTTGTGAGGCTTCAGACTATTCTGGTTGTCTTTGCCTGCTGTGGAGGATAGCTGACCATCGAAATCTTGGCACCAGGACTCGTACTTCAGCCATTCGGCTAGGTCGTTAAGGGTGTAGGTATTGCCTGACTGACTGAACGTGCGTCTGCGGAACTCCGCTCGCTGCTCAGGTGGTAACTTGCTGAGCAGGCGAGCAACATGAGAACCACACTGCAGCTCCACTTCTCCATCAGCGCCAAGTGTCTTTAACATACCCACCAGCGACTGGATCTGAAGAGAGAATCTTTCGAAGGCAGCCACATTTCCACGCCTGATGTCGGGTGAGTCCATTACTGTGGCAATTCGCTTCAGCGCTAACTGGTGTGGTCGGCCAAACTTCTCATTCAGAGCCATCATGGTGTCAGTAAAGGGTGTACGGGAGTGGAGGTAAGCGTCAGCAATCAGTTTGGCCTCCTCCAGCTTAAGGTGGTCTGTGAGCACTTGATACTTAAACACTTCTGAGCTGTTAGGGGGTAACAAGTTCTCTAAGGCGATCTTGAGGTGGGCGAACTCACCAGGGTCTCGATGTGAGAGGTTGGGAATGGTTGGACGAGGGCCACGGTACGCTGTGTCCAAACTGGGGCTCTGATAAGATGGCCTTGGGTACAAGGATGGCCAACTTGGTGTGTAGAGAGGGTGCTGAGGAGGCTGTTGGCGGCGTACTGGTGGGTTTACAGGCACTTCATATGGCGTGGAGGTGTACCTGTGTGGTGCTGAAGCCACACCGGACCAGGCAGGAGGCTGTAGCGGGATAGCCGCGGGAGCATACATGGGGTGGCTAGCCCTGGTGGGTCTCTGGGCTGGGCCTGCTGGCCGCAACTGGTCTGGTGTTGACTGGTTCTGCTTGGCTGCTAAAGTTTCAGCTTTCATTTCTTGCAGTTCAATCATAAGTCTGTCGAGGCGTTCAATCTCAGGTTGGTTGCTAGTTGCATCTCCGTCGCATAGCGGCGGTGGCGGTAGGGGCCAGTCATCATCCTCATCGGCTTTCACTGGGTTCAGGTGGTTGTCAGACACTTCTTGTGACTGTTGGAGGCTGCGCGCAGCACTGACCAGCTGTTGCAGGTCTGCGCGGACTTCTTTTAGTTCTTCCAGGTCGGCTGACATACGCTGAAGAGACTGCTGAAGCAGGCGCCGCTCATTCTGGATCTCCTCTAACTCTGTTGTGATGACTGCGGCTTGTTGGGTTTCGTGGCGCAGGCCATAACCGGGGGTAAGATGACCACGTGACCTCTCTTCTCCTCCATCTTGATGTAGCTGGTGGGCTAGCTGTTCCTCCTGGTCATGCAGCAGACCTTTGAGTGCGTAGCATGCTTCGATTTTGAGGGCAGCATCCCGGTTCAGCGGCGGGCGTAGTGGAGTAGAATACTGAGAGGTGAGGGTGGTCTTCTCGGCCGCTCCCTTCATGTGTGTCATCTGTTCTCTGTCGTGTCTGCGCCAGTGCGATCCAAGGCCATGGAGATTAACCTCATAGTCTTCAAAACGAAGAGGGGGGCGTCTGGGGCGCGCACCACAGGCTTCATATCCATGAACATCCATATTGAGCTAGATTGAGTGCAATGTAGATCCGGCTCGAAGGACCATTAATGTGGGTGAGGGTTAGTAGATGGGTTAGACTCTATGGATGGGTAGGACTGTATAGGGCTGTTCGTATTTTAACACCGCACACAATCTGGAGTGTCGGCCAGAACACTACTTCAAGGCCAGAATGTTCAGGGCAGGAGGGGCGCACGTGAGAGAGGACACAGAATGAGGAGACGGGATTGGATGCAATCACTTGTATTATCCACAAGATATCACAGTGCAACAAGGTGTGTGTATATTCCAGTTCTTTCTCTACATTGAGTAGATGGCTAGTGTGTGTGGTTCTGAAAATAAAGAGAAATAATAATAAGCATAGGGCTACAACGTAGCACGCATACATGTGTCATAGTTAACGAGCTAGTCAGCTTGCAGCATCACCGAGGAACAAGCAGGCAAATGACCAGCTAGATAATACCAGTAAACTATGTCCTTACACAGTACTAAGCAAACTGAGCATACAGATAAACCAAATAACACATTTGGCCTATATGCGCCGGATAAAGGTCTGTGTGCTGGCACAATACGCGTAATTTAGCAGCTAATAATAACGTCAGCCAACACGGTAGTAAATGCTATAAGTGCGAACATTTTTCTCCCTCGCTTAAACTAGCAGCAGGCAATTCACTTCTCCCAACACATTTCCTAGCTTAACATACAGCCTTAACTTCATATTAGAAAACTTACTTCGTTCATAGACGCACACTTTAAGCTACCGGGTATACTTTGCTCAGACAACACGGAGAGCAATGAAGTTGCTACTTCAACAGCGCGCCAGCCTAAAGTAAACAATAGGTCTTGCGTCTTAACGTAGGTGCTGGGAATATCAAATTAAAAGTTCATAAGCATGAAAAGGAGAAATAAACAGAATAGAAGTCCTGAGCCTTTTGTACAACAAGAAACACCTGTCAGTCGCATGTTCCAATACCTTTGGTGGGGAATGTAATTGTTTTGGATTTAAATACTTTTCTGTGCTCGATTTACCTTGCCTGGTAAAATTGGACCAAACAAGGACCAAAAGGCAGGCATGGCACTTTGAGAGTATTCCACTGGTTCCATAACACCAGACAAGCTCAGTAAAGCATAGTAAAGTATTTGAATCCAAAACAATTACGTATCTGACCCAGGTCTGGTACCGAGCAGGCCTAACTTCACCTCCTGTGCCCCAACACACCCTTTGGGTCACCTGTTCTTTGGCTTAATGGGTTTTTTCCTGGAAGCAACGCTAAACCTTGTTTGTGTTTCCGGCTTCGCTTTTATCGATTTCACCCGTTCAGTTGACCTCTTTCCTACAGAGTGTGTCGGAGACTATATTATTACGAGACCAAAAGCTTATCTAAGGAACGGGCTTTTAATGGGGTACGACCTTCTAACCCTTTGCAATGCTGGATTTTAGTGACTCATAGTTATTACATTTCTGTGCCACGGCATAAGTTATTATTCAGTAAAGGTATTAGTGTTTTATTTTTTTCTCCCTGCGTACACGACTCAAGAGAGTCCCAGCCAATGAGGAAAGTGGGAGGGGAATGGATGAATCGAGGCGTGGGAGTGACTAATTTCTGCGGGGTAAATATGGATGTGCTGATGGAGGGCTGAGCCATGGCAGATATTTCTCAGGTAATTTAACCATCACCCACCCCCCTCCCTCCCCCAGGCCAGGTGCAGGAGCTGTGGGTGGGGGAGCTGAGGAGAGGATGGGTCTTTAATTGGCTTCCATAAATACGCTACCGGCTAGTGACCATGCAGTTTGTACAGCCCTGAGCAGTTCTGCGTTTTTGCTGTTGGTAACACTTCACAACAAGGTCACATGAGTTGCCAATGCAGTTGCTAACTGGAATGAAAACAGTTAATGCATTTGTTAATGGTTCAGCTATTATTTGCTAATATATAAATATACATTAGTTCATAGTTAGCAAACAATTAACTAATGAAATGTTTTGTACATCACTAATTCATGTTATCAACATTAGTTAATGCCCATACCATTATTGTTGTGTGACTGAACTGTCCTGCTGTAAGGCCCTTCTCTACAGCACTGTTCAGCTGAAAATAAGTGTTTCCACATCCTAGAGCGGGCTTCACACAAACTAGACCCAAAATGAGAACTTGGATTTTCATTTTATTGTTGCCCATTCAACCACATTTCATATTAAACGTGGGGGAAAAGTTTGGGGATGAACTACTGTACACCGTCCAAGAGTTTTCATTAAGTTGTTATTGCAGGGACATTGAGGTGAATTTCTCCAGGGAAAAGTCCCACAAAATGGATGTAAGATGTCAAGCTGAAACATTTTAAGCTGTCCAAAATGACGTTGTGCGCGAAGGAAGATGTTGAAATAATTTGTCTAATGGAAATGTGTTGAATATTCATATGAGTTCAAAAGCATCATTTCATATTCAAAGCGTAATTTTTTTGACCGCATGAAGAACTGTTCAAGCTTATCTTGCATCTTGGTATCCTTAACCTTGACTGGAAAATATCTGCGATATTGACGTGCACTGAATTTCATTGGAGTGGTTTACTGAGGGAAAATATTTATAAAAGGGACAGCAATGGCTGTCATGCACAAAATCATTGAATTTGAATGCAATGAGCCTCATGTTATGTAACTTGCGACTGTACACTCCCTGTTCAAAAATACGTATCCTGAAAACGAAAGGGCAGAGCAGGTCTAATGCGTGCCAGTCTGTTTTTCTTTCCCTGACTCATTGGATTATGGATGTTCATTTCCGCGAATCATTTCTAATTGCTCGCATGATGCTCGCCACTCTCAGAAAACTCTCCCGTGTTAAATCGTAGGCCTCGTTACTAACTTTGGCAGTAGCAACAAACATAACAACAGTTGGTCTATAAACAGTGTTTATAAAACTGCCCAGAAAATGGCACTTTGTGTTTGAGGGAAGCCTTATGACAATGGTTACCCTGGGAATAGTCAAAAACATTTGGTTTCATAACAGTGATCCGTTTCCACTTCCAGTTCTGCGGGCAGAAAACACCACCACATTTCCACGGGGAAGCGAATCGACTGAACTTGGGTATTATGTCCGGAACATCCTATAATGCGTTTGGCATTCTGTGTCGCTTCTGGTGACTGGGATGGCTGTGAAATACAGACGAGATCAGCGGCGTGTTCCTCAAGCTGTGAGTCACAAACTCATCGTCTGATGAAGGGCCATTGTTGCCTGGAAAGACACTCTCTCTGCAGGAAAAATGCTTTAACACCAGGTGAAGGTGAGTGCTAGGTAGGATATACTGTCAGGTCGGTGAACTGCATATGTACCGAACAATATGTCCGTGGGACATGCTTTAATTTTACTGGTTAATACACAGATTCACCTGGGAAATCACACTACTAAACTGTACATCATAACAGTAAAACAAAATTTGGTCAAGGAAAATAGCCGTGGAAAGAGGATTTCCACCGGTGAGGCTCTCTGTCTGATTTATGGTGCTGTCACTTCCCTGAATTCCCGCTGCGCGCTGTGCAGACAGGGTAGTGTATTTGGAGTACAGTAACACCCTGTGAAGCGCTCTGCAGACAGGGTAGTGTATTTGGTGTACAGTAACACCCTGTGAAGCGCTCTGCAGACAGGGTAGTGTATTTGGTGTACAGTAACAGCCTGTGAAGCGCTGTGCAGACAGGGTAGTGTATTTGGTGTACAATAACACCCTGTGAAGCGCTGTGCAGACAGGGTAGTGTATTTGGTGTACAGTAACACCCTGTGAAGCGCTCTGCAGACAGGGTAGTGTATTTGGTGTACAGTAACACCCTGTGAAGCGCTGTGCAGACAGGGTAGTGTATTTGGTGTACAATAACACCCTGTGAAGTGCTCTGCAGACAGGGTAGTGTATTTGGTGTACAGTAACACCCTGTAAAGCGCTGTGCAGACAGGGTAGTGTATTTGGTGTACAGTAACACCCTGTGAAGCGCTCTGCAGACTGGGTAGTGTATTTGGAGTACAGTAACACCCTGTGAAGCGCTGTGCAGACAGGGTAGTGTATTTGGTGTACAGTAACACCCTGTGAAGCGCTGTGCAGACAGGGTAGTGTATTTGGAGTACAGTAACACCCTGTGAAGCGCTGTGCAGACAGGGTAGTGTATTTGGAGTACAGTAACACCCTGTGAAGCGCTGTGCAGACAGGGTAGTGTATTTGGTGTACAGTAACACCCTGTGAAGCGCTGTGCAGACAGGGTAGTGTATTTGGTGTACAGTAACACCCTGTGAAGCGCTGTGCAGACAGGGTAGTGTATTTGGTGTAGTGCATAGTGTCTGTGAAGCTGGGAGGTCACCGCAGAAGCACGACTCTCCCCGGAGCTGCAGATGCTCCAATTCTTTCCAACAAGAAGGTTTGCTTTTCCCAAAGGACTAATTCTGTCACAAAGTTGCACCCGCCACATTTCACAGAATGCTGGCAGCAGAAGGAAAGTCCCCCCCCCCCCACCCCCTTCCTCCCCCGCCCACCCCCAACCCTACAGTGCCGCTTAGGCAAAATTATCCAGGCAACAGCAGAGAAATCCATAATAAATGGCTGTATCTGCAGACTTCATTCTAAGATTTTGTGTCCTTTTTTTAATCCTAATGGGCAAGCCTCTCCTAAGTAGCTTTATTTGACAGACTGCTGTTTGTTTGCTGGACTCTGCTGTTTGTTTTCATGCACACTCACACGGACATGCGCAAACACACTTACACTCACATACAGTGCAGTCCATATATATTTTCACAGTGGTACAGTTTCTGTTATTTTTTGGCACTGTACACCAGCACCCTAGATTTGAAATGAAGCTATGAATATAAGTTTAAAGTCAACAGAAGGACCAGAGTTTTGCCAGTGAAAGTTAAGGAAGCCATTATGAACCTGAAAAGTGAGGCGAGCACATTCAGAGACGTAGACCAAACAATGGGCTAGCCAAAAAAAACTGCTCCATAATTAAGAAGAGAGCACTGGTGGATGTTTGGGATGGTTGCCTTGCTGTGGGATGAAGCAACGTCCAATGAGTTTGGAGAAATTGATTGAACCTTTTGTAAAACTATTTATTACTACTTATTATCTTATACATAAGATAATAAAATGAAAATTGGGGGGACTGTAATTCCTGCACGGTTCACCAAATATGGATGTAAAAACACTCAAATTAGAGTCTGCACTTACCAAAACAACATCGTGACTGTTTATTTTCAACTGTCTGTTTGCTGGAGTACAGAACGAAAACAACAGAAAATGTGCCACTGTTCAAATACTTATGGACTGCATGTGTACATAATATATATGTATGACACTCAGCTTTGATTCGAAAGGAACAGTTGTAGGGACTACAACTTCCACATTCCCACAGGAAAATTCTGCGACGTCCACCACGAATGACGTCTAACTTGGTTCAGCCAATCCCGTAATGGCGGGAGCAATAAACGGTCCCGTATAAGAGCAAGACACGTTCTTGGGATCTCTCTTCTGCTTTTTCTGCCTCTTCTGCTTCTTCTCTTCGACGCACCCCTTTTGGCCAGTCGCTTCAGCTCATCTGCTCCGAGACTCGGACAGAGGCTGAATGCTGCACAGCGCACTACCAAGCCTACGGACACACCCAGTTACCTCGCGGTAACTACGTGGCCTATAGTGAGTGGAAATTGTTGTACGCGGAACGCTACATCAGTTTACCCCAATAAAGCTCAACAACGAAACAGCAACGAACTTTTACACCTGGAAAAGGACCAGCGGATCAGACGACAACGCGCTGCTAAGACGGGAACACCCCAGCCTGCGCATCTCTCCCGGACACCATTCACAGCACCATCGCCGCTTCTACAAGGACAGCATGTCTTTTGGATCCAGCAATGCGTATGGACTCAGTAAGAAAACAAACATTCAGGCATAGCCAGTGTTTAGTTTAGTCTTAACTGTTTTTGTGAATCTGTGTTTCAATATTTACCATCCAACCATTGTAATGTGTTTGGTTAGCTACATATATATGTACGTGAATTGATTCGCCGTCTTTTGCGCATATATAGAGTAAAACTACGCAAGTAGTCCCTTCTCACAGCTAACTCTAACTCATTACCACACCCAGAACTCTAGCGACACGCGCGCTTGCGCGCGCCACACACACGCACACACACATACCAAACTAAATTTCCTTACTAACTTCCCGTTAGTTTATCTGTTATGTGTTTGTATGTTTGTTTAATAAATATATTTTATTAAACCCCGGTGTCCGTTTTGGAATCGCATAGACATGAGAGCCGAGTTAAAGCAGTCTTTCGAAGAACTTCCAACCTTCAGGTTATCGGTATGTTCAATCATTAATATTGGTTATTTTAATTAATTGAAATACTATATTTGTGGTTGGATATTTCTGATAACAGTAATTTTATGAGACTGATTACTTTTCGCAGTTATACTGCAACACAACGTTTAACTGGCGCCCCGGTTTCGTAGAGAGTAAAATCCCTGCGTTATTTGGCGGCCCGTGCAAGGACCCTACATAATTTGGAGTCCCGTGCGAGGACCCCTACATATTTTGGCGCCCCGTGTGAGGTAGACTAGCTTTGGCTCAAATTTCATGTCTTGTGACTTCATAACGAATTCCCCATCCTAATTTGGAGCTCTGCGTGAGAAAGACGAGCTTTGGCTCATGTCACGTGCCTCCAGAACGAATTCTCGGCATTCTTTCTCAGCTAAATTGCCACCAGTGCAATCTTTTGAAAATACCGCTAGATGTCACCCTTGTACCATTTTTGAAAGCCTGCATGAGCCGCTTTCTCAATATACTGCCCCCTCGTGTAACATTGTGGCATTACATTCGTAATCTTACACGGTAGTTTGTTGATTGGCATTTACCTTCCGGTATAATACGTATTATCAATAATAGTATTATTAGCCGCACTGTATTATTAATTATAATTACTTGGTCAAAGTAATTTTAATAATTAATTGAATTTTACATTTAAATCCAAATTTAATTGTAATTTCAACCAATCACATTCTGGTATTTAGGATTAATGTGATCAGCATCACAGTTCCTATTTTACGGTCTGAATATCCGCCATATGTTTGTTCATTTTGCTGTTGTTGCATTGCAGTACCGCTAGTGCAACTCGAGTCCCTGTGTGATGCTATAGCTACCTTGTACTATAGTTATAGAGAATATTCAAAGAGCGTTTTAAATTCTTTATCCTTCATCACAACTTGTATGTTGGATTGTGATATTGGGAAACAATTCATTGCCAACTGTTAGGAGCTCAAGGCCCTTGTCAAATTGTTAACTTCAAGAGTACCCTCTTAAGTTACTGATTTTAGCTTTTAGCTTTATTTGGCTTGAGATATGGAACCCATATCTATTGATGAGTACCTTTCCTTTTTAGCCCAAGGTTTAGCACCTGGCTACATAGCTTTCCTGAATCAGATGAACCTCACTGATTGTAGGAAAGAAATGTTCTCATTAATCAACGAGAAAGGTCACTCCCCCAACCATTCAAAAGACCCAATTCTAAGTTGTCTGGTCTTGAATTTTGCCAGACAGATTAGTCTTGCTCTTCAGAGCAACAAAAACTTAGACTCAGAGATGGCATACCTCAGAGGACAACACACCAGTGTTTTACTTGAGCTTCAAACTGTTGGCAAGAAAGCAGTACAATACTTGCGTGATCTGCATTCAGCCGAATCAGATCTTTGTTCCTACAGAGAGGAATTATTTCAGTTGAAGAGTAGATGCCACAAGCTACTGCATCCACTCTCTTCTGTAAGCCTGCTTTCTCAGGCTTGCCCAACTCCAGCTTCTCCTGCTTCCTCCTTACACCACAAGGCAGGGGAAGGGGGGTCACAAATTGATTCGGGTTTGTCAGATCCCGGTTCCACAACTTGCTCTGATGGACACTCGTCAGTCTCCTCAGATTGCAGTGCTGTTGACCACCCATGCAATGGTTTGCCCACCTCTTCCCTGGAGAGGGAAAGGGGGGACTCCATCCCAACGGTGGTCCATCTCCGCAAGGGAGAAACAGTCAGGCAAGTACAGGACTGCACCTTCCATGCCCACCCCTCTCATGAGGAGGTCAGGGAACCCTCCCGTGGACACGGTAGAGGAGATCTAACGTTATTAATTGGGCACACAAAAAGCAACGCTAATCCCGCTAGCTTTCCCTTTATAACTGAGAGGATAGGTGACAGCTCTGTACAGTACACTGACAGCGACAATCCATCTTCTGCCAACCATTGTGAGAATGACTGTTTTGTAGCTCCGCCCCCTAAACCAAACCGAGGACGTCGAGCTCCGCATGAAACGCATTCACATTCAAATGTGATTTCAGTCTCTCCTTCTCCAAACAGGCAAACTAGTGCAACTTCACATGGTCTTCGCTTTGAGGAGCTAGAGGTCATGGCGAAGTATGTCCACACATTTGACCCCAAGGACTCCGAATTTAACATTCAGAGTTACTTGAGAGAAGTTGACTACTGTCTCTCGGATCTGCCCAGGGCAACCGATCGAGAAAAGGTACGACTTGTATGGAAAACCTCTACCAGAGAGATCCATACATTTATGGAACAACTTCCACCACAGGTTCGTTCCAGCTATCCCAAGGTTTGTGAAGCGTTGGTAGCTGAGTACCTGCCACGGTTTGATCAGGCCACAGCCATGATCAAATCTGTGGAGGTTAAACATAGCCGTACAGAACGACCAAAAGACTTTTACCAACGACTTAAACATGCTTTTTTCCAGGGCAGAAACGGACCAGGCTTAGATGAAGATCAAGCCTTCAAATCCATTTTTGTGCACAACCTGCACCCCTGTGTCCGAACTCATGTTTCACTGTTTTCAAGGGGCCAACACTCAGCCCTTGAATTAAGAAATGAAGCCCAAATGGTCTGGGACACTTTAAGGATTGTGCCCAGGAACGAGGTATTGGAAACAGCTAAGCACGTTGTTCCAACCAAGCCCGCCGGCACTTCCCAAGTTGCCCCATTAAAATCTAATGGCTCAAAACAACGGCATGTGAGTAAGTTCCCGGTTAAGAGCCACCGTGGTCGCTTCTCACACTCTGATTCCAGCCGGAATTGGAGAGAAGACCGACCCGGTAGGCCCAAGCCTCAGAGTCACCAGCATGACTCTGATAGGGAAGATACCTTGTCTGTAGAGAGCTTCTTCAGTTCCTCTGAGGACAACTAAAGCCTCTAACCTTTGTTCAGTAGTGTGTATGCCTTGAGTAACCACTCCAAAGAGCTATCTGGTCTTGTTCAACCTCCATCAAAAGACGTTGAATAAGACTGATCTATAGCCGTGGTCTCCTCACAGGCAGACTCCCAGCTGATGCTTTGACCACTTTCTTTTGCACACCTTTCCTACCAAAGGGGGGTGGCAAAATAAACTGGTAGTTTATAGCAGCCACTTAGATTTGCATGTAGCAGCAGCAAACGCAGATCGTAAGTAGGTACTGTAGAGTTAAATCCGACACCTGCTATAACTCATAAACGTTCATTGCTTCTTTCTATACCTACTGAACCATCGTAAAGTATTGCATGTAGAAACTACAGTGTAATCTTTACAAGTATATTGCCACACCCCAGTGTGCCTTACTCCACCTCTTCCCCAAGCAAGACAAGACCACTTGTGAGCTTACCACATCATTTAGAAATGAGACCACCTCTCCATTTCCTTCCTGATGACACAGCCATAAGGTTAAGCTTGGATACAGAAAGCTGCCCTAATTTGAAAATGTCCCCACATATTTCAGATGACAACCCTCGTCAGCAACCTGACTGTAGGGACTAGAACAATTGGTCAGTCTGAACAAGACTTCCAAAAAGACTACAGCCTCTCCATCCTAGACCCCTACATCATCTGAAAATTTTCATGGCTGGGTCATTCCTGTTGGTGCTCCACCTTCTGGACACCATCCAATAACTAACAAAACACCTGAACTAACAAAACGACTAACCCTTTCACCAAGGTTTCTTTTATTTTGTGACAATGTATTCACTGTTCGACCTTAGTGTTTCACATTGTTTGTATCATGTGTCTTAGACCAGTTTAGTTAATTGTTGATAAATGCCTGGATGTTTGTCAGTCAATTGTGAACTGTGTTACCGACCTAACGTACTTGACCTGTGGACTGTGAACTGACTTTTATGCTCTCAAGGAACACTGGCTTCAGCCGCATCCTGAGACCACAGGGGGGATGTAGGGACTACAACTTCCACATTCCCACAGGAAAATTCTGCGACGTCCACCACGAATGACGTCTAACTTGGTTCAGCCAATCCCGTAATGGCGGGAGCAATAAACGGTCCCGTATAAGAGCAAGACACGTTCTTGGGATCTCTCTTCTGCTTTTTCTGCCTCTTCTGCTTCTTCTCTTCGACGCACCCCTTTTGGCCAGTCGCTTCAGCTCATCTGCTCCGAGACTCGGACAGAGGCTGAATGCTGCACAGCGCACTACCAGGCCTACGGACACACCCAGTTACCTCGCGGTAACTACGTGGCCTATAGTGAGTGGAAATTGTTGTACGCGGAACGCTACATCAGTTTACCCCAATAAAGCTCAACAACGAAACAGCAACGAACTTTTACACCTGGAAAAGGACCAGCGGATCAGACGACAACGCGCTGCTAAGACGGGAACACCCCAGCCTGCGCATCTCTCCCGGACACCATTCACAGCACCATCGCCGCTTCTACAAGGACAGCATGTCTTTTGGATCCAGCAATGCGTATGGACTCAGTAAGAAAACAAACATTCAGGCATAGCCAGTGTTTAGTTTAGTCTTAACTGTTTTTGTGAATCTGTGTTTCAATATTTACCATCCAACCATTGTAATGTGTTTGGTTAGCTACATATATATGTACGTGAATTGATTCGCCGTCTTTTGCGCATATATAGAGTAAAACTACGCAAGTAGTCCCTTCTCACAGCTAACTCTAACTCATTACCACACCCAGAACTCTAGCGACACGCGCGCTTGCGCGCGCCACACACACGCACACACACATACCAAACTAAATTTCCTTACTAACTTCCCGTTAGTTTATCTGTTATGTGTTTGTATGTTTGTTTAATAAATATATTTTATTAAACCCCGGTGTCCGTTTTGGAATCGCATAGACATGAGAGCCGAGTTAAAGCAGTCTTTCGAAGAACTTCCAACCTTCAGGTTATCGGTATGTTCAATCATTAATATTGGTTATTTTAATTAATTGAAATACTATATTTGTGGTTGGATATTTCTGATAACAGTAATTTTATGAGACTGATTACTTTTCGCAGTTGTACTGCAACACAACGTTTAACTGGCGCCCCGGTTTCGTAGAGAGTAAAATCCCTGCGTTATTTGGCGGCCCGTGCAAGGACCCTACATAATTTGGAGTCCCGTGCGAGGACCCCTACACAGTGGTATTTTGAGAGTGAAAATGAACATTTGTGAAAGGTGTCGCTAAATCCACCAAAACTGATAAATCATTGATAGACACTTTAAAAGATAAGAACTTAATCCGCTCAACAGTCCACAAACGTTATTCAGAGACTTTAAAAACAAACTTTGTTGAAATACAGGGAGTAAGTACCTCAGTCCAATTCATAACTGCATTGCCACTCCCTGCCTAGATCAAGCAGCTCCTCAGTTAAGGGACTGAAAGATTTGGTAGCGCATTGCCACCTGCAAGCAATACAGGTGCCAATCAGGACAATCAGGAATGAATCTGCCTCTCTCAGTTTGCAATTATTAAATGATGGGCACTCATTAAATATGGTGTGTTTCACCCAAGTGAATTAGCAAACAAACTAAATGAGTGAAATCACACAAATTAATAAATGCACACACCTATAAGTAGAGATAAACCCAATATATAAAGAAACGTGTCACTAAGACATTACGGTGCTGCTTGTTTGTATCCCTTACACTTACAGAGACAACCAAACATTGTATTCATCTGAGAAGGCATTCACTGAGGAAGGTGGCACTTATACTATAACCTGAAATATAGTGACTCATAGATCACAGATTTCTTGCTCTCTGAGGTCATGTGTGTTTGTAAGCATAATGCCATTGTTTGCTCTCCTGTCACCCTAACTAGACTTTATGGGGGACGGTGTTTGCTCAGGGGGTAAGAGTAGTTGTCTGGCAGTCGGAAGTTTGTCGGTTCGATCCCGCCCTGGGTGTGTCGAAGTGTCCCTGAGCAAGACACCTAACCCCCACATGCTCCTGACGAGCTGGTTGGTGCCATGCATGAGCAGCATCAGTTGTGCAGCGCTATATAAATACAGACCTTTTATCATTTACCTTTGTGCTGTGCATTCGTACCAGTCCACACCTTAGATGACCAACCCAGCCCCATTCTGCTCACCCCATGTACACAGAAATACACAAGATCCAAGGGCAGCGCTTTAAAGGGCCGCTACCAGCGGTGGATGGGTGCCCTGGTTCCATATTTTTGCATTTTCAAGGCAGGCAGACAGGAATTTGGGAGGCATACCTGGCTTCAAAAATGAATGAAGAGTACTAGCACTTGGTGTAACAGAATAGGTAAATGTGCCAATCAGTCATATAAAGATATGTTAATTTTAACACACTAAGTGACTAAATATTAGACTTTTATTGTTTATGGCATACAGTAAGCCACCAAATAATATTTTATTCTATATCACTAAATATTTGTATTTATATGACAATGGTCGTTAGTAACTGATGTGCAAAAATCAGAAAAGGTAACGTTGGTTCCTTTGCCCGGGGAGCACTCTCTGGAACATTCTGGCCAGAAATCTCACACTGCAAAAGGCAAACCTTCTTTCAGTCAAACTGCAAGAAGAACCTGCTCTGAGGAAAATGGAAATTGTACTTGCCTGGGAATTGGAGGTTGTGAGGTCACTGTGTCCTCAGTGACGTGACTACAATTGAGGACAGGAAGTATTTTTGTCTCCAGACAGGCACCTCTGCCTACCGCCTGTGTGGACAAATGAGTCCCATATTCTTCAGAGCCTGTGAAAGAAGGCCAGTGATCTAAATCTCCAGTCCTTGAAGGTTGTCCTGTCTGCAGGGTCTCAGCATTGAAGTCCACACACCTTGTTTCCCTGGCCCATACTGGCTGCTGACTTAAAGGAAACCACAAAACCTGCAGTCCCTGCATCCTCTCCAGGACCGGAGTTAAACCTGCAGACACTGCGGCCCTCCAGGACTGGAGTTAAACCTGCAGACACTGCGGCCCTCCAGGACTGGAGTTAAACCTGCAGACACTGCGGCCCTCCAGGACTGGAGTTAAACCTGCAGACACTGCGGCCCTCCAGGACTGGAGTTAAACCTGCAGACACTGAGGTCCTCCAGGACTGGAGTTAAACCTGCAGACACTGTTGCCCTCCAGGACTGGAGTTAAACCTGCAGACACTGAGGCCCTCCAGGACTGGAGTTAAACCTGCAGACACTGAGGCCCTCCAGGACTGGAGTTAAATCTGAAGACACTGCAGCCCTGCAGGATTGGAGTTTGGATTGCGGCCTATTTATTCTACCATACTTATACACCATGACCACTAATCTCCAAAAAGCTGTGTGGGTAATCAAGAGCTCATGCTACAGTAATCAATTTGCAGTATACAGAGAAGTATCCAACTGTTAGTCTATTTCCCACAAACTGTACCCATTTAAAACTACTGCTAGAAACCATAAAGCTGCACATATTGGGGTTTGGAAGCCTGTCAAAATACAAATTGTGATGTTGTTTAGTTGAATTAAATGTAATGTATGCACTTTGCCATTGCAGTTACTTTTTGTGTTTTGTACTTTCTTCAAATTACATTAACAATTCCTTGTTTGAGTATGCATTATGCATGCCAAAATGAAAATGTAATCATTAATTGAACATTTCTTTTTCTTTAACATCTTTGTACAATGCTCCCTTATTGCTAATGAAAATCTCAGCTATGAAGTACACGTCCGTCTCAAGGAACAAGTACGCTTTATTCACATTGACAGTGTTTTTTTCAAGTACTACGCTGCCAAAAGGAAGGGAGAGTGTATGATTACATTTAAATGAACCAATTAACAGTGACATTTACTCTCGGGCAGGTCTAAGCTTCCTTTGCAGAGGGCAGTATCGATAATGACAGAACTGCGGTGCACAGAGCGCAATTAATCAGGTCTGCCTGGACTCTGCTACTATTTGGGGAAAAGAGGAAACGGAGCTCTCCCCCACATCCTCCACTCCACCGTGCCTGCCTGAACCCCCCCCCCCCTCGTAAATGCATGGCCTAGTTTCTCTGCTAACCCTCCACCACCTCTCTCCCCGCTCTGTGCTGTACATCACACTGGACCAGGCCTGTCTGCAGCCCTGCTGTGTGTGCTCCCATTATCTGGGCCTGCCCTGGGGGGGGGGGGGGGGGGTATGGGCGTGGGGTGATTTGGGTGGGTGGGTGATTGGGTGGGGGGGGGGGGGGGGACAAGCCATGATTGAGGTGATGAAGACTGACTCGGCTGCTGCAATCAGCTCCGTGTAATGGGTTTGTTTTCATCAAAATGTTTCTGCTTATTTCGGCGAGCGTGGGTAGAGATGCGGTTGGCTCTTTTTGTTTTTTGTTTTGTGTCACGTCGGAGGAAAGTGCTGGCTGTCGCCCCGCTCAGATCTGCCGTCTCCTGGGTAAATTGAAGCCCTGGGTTCTTGTGCACTCTTCTCCTGAGGTATCGACGCGCGACGTTCCCTCGGTGTTGCTGTAACGTTTCTGCTGAACATTTATGTGATGTCATAAACGTTTTACAGGCTCAGCGTTGATGTAATTGCTGATTTATCGGTCTACCCCACCAACCCATAAACCCGCCATTAACGTGATGTCATTCACGCCAGCTCACTTACCTTATATGATCAGAAGTAAAATGAATACATGGTCTAATGACAGCCAAATTAATCGTGCAAAAAAAACTGAAATTTATTCTCAGATAACCTTTATGCGGTAGTAATCTTGAAACAATTGAAATAGCTGCTGCGGGACTAAGCTTAAAAATAAATGGGGGAATTGAAATGAAATCTGCTGGAAATATAGGCAGTAGAAGAAGGTTTGAAGAACGACCTTTCCATAAGCACTCCACTTCTCGCCTCTACCTTAATTGTTTAACAAAATGGCCATTTTTATCTGTGACCTTTTTGAAGATTGGTTGCAGCGGAGTGTGTAGCTCGTGTAGTTTCCTAATAGCCCAGTTATGGAATCTACTGGGGCTCCCTGAGTCTCTGTTGGTGATCAATCAAGTCAAACGTTATCACCCAGATGTTAATATCCAATGCATTTCACTTTAATTAAATCAAAATTCGGAAAAAGGTCATGTTAACGTGTTATTTAAATGCATTGGAAATCAATTGGAACACTTCGTTTTCAGGAAAAATAAAAATAAAAATTAGCTAACCTATGACAAGATTTTACCATCACCGTGTGTGTTTATTGTAGAACTGTTGTACGTCGCTCTGGATAAGAGCGTCTGCCAAATGCCTGTAATGTCATTAATATAATGTGTCCATATTCTACCGTTTATTCATCGCATCGAACATCTCAAGCGCAAACCTAAATGTCACTGATTGAAGCATTATTACACCCAATTTCATTGTTCATTACATTTGAGGTCAGAACTGTAGAATCTCTTCCAATCTTCAAGTGCAAACTGAAGACGCACCTCTTCAAACAGCACCTCTCCCCGTCCCTCCCTACCTCCCTGTGAACCTTAATTGTTGTCTTTCTGTGATGTACTTTTTTGTGTATCAGTATTTTTAGTTTGGCTAGGTTAGCAGTGTTTGGCTAGTTTAGGGGTTTGGTCACACTTTTGCGTTTGTTTGTTTTAAAAAAAAAAAAAATCAAAAAAAAAAATCAAACCTGGTCCTTATCTTTGTTGTGCAGGTAGCAGTTGAAATTGTACTTCCCTCTAGGGTCTTTCAGCGCACTTATCCCTGGTTATGGGTATGCACTTTGTTGTACGTCGCTCTGGATAAGAGCGTCTGCCAAATGCCATTAATGTAATGTAATGTAAATCTTTATTACATTCATTGCATTTCATTTGGCAGATGGCCCTCCATAAAGCCACTTGCACGCGTGTTTAAAAAGTACATATTATTTGTACTTCGCACACACTCGTACAAATCCTTCATACTTTGTACCAGTACCCACATACTCTTGTTTGAATCCCTCGCACGCTCGTATGAATCCCAAATTCGCGAAGCGAAAATAAAATCCCTGCTGAGTAGTGGCGGCATTGGAGAGCCACTGAACCAGGAGACTGTTCACATTCACACACGCACACGCATACTCAGTCACTGCAATAAGGCACTTTCCAAAGGAACCCTGCTAAAATGCATTAGCCTGGAAGGAATAAACAAAGGCTCATTATACATGATCTGTTTGCACAGTCAGCTTTGAGAACGGGGCTCATCTGCAGTAGCTGCTGTGGTTCATCGCTCTGTGGGGAATTGTGGGTAGGGGGTGGATGTAATGTGGACGGGGGGGTTCCTTCACACTACACCACATTGGTTGAAATCGCAGGTCAGAGGGAGACAGATTTTAACAAACTCCCGGTTGGGCTTCCCCTCAGCTCGCTGTGAGCAAGACTCCGACTGGGCAGAGAGACGGAATTAAAGGTCGCTGTCAGGGAAGGAGGCAGGAAGTGTCTCGGACAGGCTGGAAGATGGTTAGATGTCCCTGGCCTTAGAGAAAAGCTTTCTGTGTTTCTTTCTGTGCTCCTGTTTTGTATGCAACATATCTCCCAACTTTCAGCAAACCTGTTTACGCACAACTTCATACACAACATAACTTCAGTGTCTTCACTAATCTGTTTACTCATGTCTTTATCTGCAACATATCTCCAATCTCTTCACAAATCTGTTTACTCATATTCATACGCAACATATCTCCGATCTGATAGACACATTTGATGTGTGCTCTTTGCAGCCTGAATGCCAGGAATAGGATATGAGTCTGAATTGAATCACTTTTGGCGGTAGTCTGGGTTTGACTCCACTGCTGTGATATGAATGTAAATGATTTGTCATTTGTCACTTCTACTGTAATCTATAACCACTCCTGTAACAACCTGTAGCATTTTTCTGACAAACGACATCCCTTAGGCTACATCTCGTGCAGTAGCCTAGTGGCTAAGCTAAATGACTGTGACCTGGAAGTTTGGTGGTTGAAGCCACAGTGAAGCCATGATAAGATCCATGCAGGTTAAGCCCTCATTGCCCCAAGAGACTGTACCATTATCCCTGTTTGGACTGTGCCTACCCGTTGTGCTGGCCCATTATTCCTATTTGGAACTGTGCTGGCTTGTTATTCCAGTTTGGGCTGTGCTAATCCATTATTCCTGTTTGGGCTGTTTTAACCTGTTATTCCTCTTTGGGATGTGCTAATCCTTTATTCCTGTTTGGGCGGTGCTAATCCATCATTCCTATTTGGAACTGTGCTGGCTTGTTATTCCTGTTTGGGCTGTGTTAACCTGTTATTCCTGTTTGCGCTGTGTTAACCTGTTATTCTTGTTTGCGCTGTGTTAACCTGTTATTCCTGTTTGGGCAGTGTTAACCTGTTATTCATGTTTGGGCAGTGTTAACCTGTTATTCCTGTTTGGGCTGTGTTAACCTGTTATTCCTGTTTGGGCTGTGTTAACCTGTTATTCCTGTTTGGGCTGTGTTAACCTGTTATTCCTGTTTGGGCTGTGTTAACCTGTTATTCCTGTTTGGGCTGTGTTAACCCATTATTCCTGTTTGGGCTGTGTTAACCCATTATTCCTGTTTGGGCTGTGCTAATCCATCATTCCTGTTTGGGCTGTGCTAATCCATTATGCCTGTTTGGGCTGTGCTAATCCATTATTCCTGTTTTGACCCATGCTGGCCATGCTGGCCAAGATTAGCTTGGATATTGTGAGTGGAGATTATATTTACTAACACTTGTAGCTCATAACCTTTTCAGTTAAAAATGTGCTCAACCTGATTGGGCAGTTTCAGTTTTGGTTTTGCTCTCATGTTAATTTATTTAGGAAAATTACCCTTTTCACAGTCACCTGTATCCAAAATGAATTTAGGTGCAATTCTTATCACCTGCAACTGATATTCCGAATGAGGGCATGGATTTGGACATGTTGGGTGCATAATTCATAAAAACATTTTTTGATTGATTTAATTGATTTCAGTAAACAGCAGTTGAAAGACTATGGATGTATAGGCTACTGATTTAAATGATCGATGAGCTATTACAACACTGATGTGAGAAGCCAACCAAATTGCTGGGGACATGCTAGCAAAGCAGTGGTCAGTTACTACTTCAGACATTTTGAGCATTGTACATGCTCCGGTTGAAGGCTGGGATTCAAGCCAGTACCATTGACATACAATAGCATTGGTATTATTGCCACAATTAGATAGAACCAATCAGAATGCAGCAAATTAATTTCACAAACTTTTCTGGAGGCTGAAGTGCATGAGTAATTAACCCAGTCCTGTGCCACTTATCCCAGTTATGGTATCCTGCCCAATCTCCTCATCTCCATGGGAACGGCGACAGAATTGGGCAGTCGCCCATCCAATGGCGCGGGTGCGACAGAGAATGTAGCGGAGTTTTGCCTTGTGTGTTTCTAACGACTTCTCCCCTCTCTCTCTCTCTCTCTCTCTCTCTCTCTCTCTCTCTCTCTCTCCCTCTCTCTCTCTCTCTCTCTCTCTCTCTCTCTCTCTCTCTCTCCATCCTTCTGCATGCTCCCTGGGCCTCCCGCGTTGACCTCGGTCTACGCCCGTTCCTCAGGTAAGAACCGTTTATTCAATCCGTTTGTTTGAACCGCTTGTTTGAACAGAGATTTTCCGGGCGGTTTCACCTCCGCTCTCCCTCTGGCTCGTGCCTGTCCCCGGCCCTGGGATGAACGGTGCACGTTTACGGGGGAACAGCAGCTGAGCTGCGAGTCACGGCAGAGGTCATTTTGTTTTTTCGGAGGTCTCGGGGAGGCAGCTGGTCACGGCACACGCCAGCCGCAAGCCAGCCACCTCCTTTCGGAGGCAAAGATAGCGCTGCCTGCTTTTCTCATACTTGGCTGTCTGCTGACGAGAGTCTTGGCAAAACCCCTCTGTGAAATCTGTTGCTCTCTGGCGTTTGGATGCCAGAGTATTAATATTTCAGCATGCAGTTCAATAAGAGCTGGCTGTTTGAAGCAGGAAAATGACTGGATTGTAAAAAGCTTTTAATTACTTACATAATGTCATGGATCGGCTGTGTACACACCAACTGTTGTTTTTCTTGGGGGTGAAAATCAGTTTCTTCTTCTGTGTTTTTATGATAGTGTTTGAATAGTTTTATCCTCAGCTCATGGTGTACATTGTGTGCCCATCTCTCTGTCTGTGGTTGCTGTAAATGGGACAGTGGGCAGAGGGGCAGTGGAAGGCAGTAGAGGGGCAGTGGAAGGCAGTAGAGGGGCAGTAGAAGGCAGTAGAGGGGCAGTGAAAGGCAGTAGAGGGGCAGTAGAAGGCAGTAGAGGGGCAGTGGAAGGCAGTAGAGGGGCAGTAGAAGGCAGTAGAGGGGCAGTGAAAGGCAGTAGAGGGGCAGTAGAAGGCAGTAGAGGGGCAGTGGAAGGCAGTAGAGGGGCAGTAGAAGGCAGTAGAGGGGCAGTGAAAGGCAGTAGAGGGGCAGTAGAAGGCAGTAGAGGGGCAGTGGAAGGCAGTAGAGGGGCAGTGGAAGGCAGTAGAGGGGCAGTAGAAGGCAGTAGAGGGGCAGTGGAAGGCAGTAGAGGGGCAGTGGAAGGCAGTAGAGGGGCAGTAGAAGGCAGTAGAGGGGCAGGGTAAGGCAGTAGAGGGGCAGTGGAAGGCAGTAGAGGGGCAGTGGAAGGCAGTAGAGGGGCAGTAGAAGGCAGTAGAGGGGCAGTAGAAGGCAGTAGAGGGGCAGTAGAAGGCAGTAGAGGGGCAGTAGAAGGCAGTAGAGGGGCAGTGGAAGGCAGTAGTGAGCAGCAGAGGGTAGGTAGTCATGATGGGAAAGGGGTGCTGGTGTGGAACAGGCTCAGGATGACGGACATTATCTCCTGCGAGGGTTAATGGCATCTCTGCTACGGAACTATCTGGAGTCACCGAGGCCCTCCAGGTGATTGGCCAGCCCATGCAGTAGAGTATTCTCTGCTGTTTAACCTGGTGCACTTTGGCCCCCACATTAGCATGGGCGGGGTTCTTTCCAGAAAGCTCTGGAGCTGGGAGAATTCTAGGCAAGAATGTGATCAGAAATGAACCCCATCCCCTACCCCCACTATCGTCAAGCCAGCCCACCGGTGCATTATGGGCTATCACTCCTGAATCTGTTTGGCCTCACACATGCACACGCACGCACATGCTTCAGCACACTTTCCTGGAGGTGACATGGAGGGTGTCAAAGTCAGGTGTGGATTCTGCATGTCTCCAGTAGTGACACATTTCACGGGGTGTACTGTATATCCTATGTAGTCTCATGTTTAATTGGTTCCATTTTCTCAGCAGCAACATATATTTCATGGGTCATATATTCTCACATATTTTACAGCTTGTACATTCATACTAGTGGCAGTATATTACCCTGTCGGTGTTGCTTCATTTCAGATTGAATCATTGGCCATGGCTAGAAAGGAGAAATATCTGTAAGAAGTTATTGGCTCTCTGTCTTATATTGCCTCTGATGGTTTTCTTTGAATGAAATACAGTATGCATTATTTCCCACAGTGCTGTGCCTTTCAGTACGTGTCACGTAAAAAAGGTTTTTGATTTCTAGAGCGAAGTGATTGCTGTCAAAACTCATCAGCGTTGCTGTAGTTGCAGGGGCACTGCTCTGAGTGTGTGTGTGTGTGTGTGTGTGTACATGTGTGTGTGTGTGTGTCTGTCTGTGTGCATGTGTGTGTCTGTGTGTGTCTGCGTGTGTGTGTGTGTGTACATGTGTGTGTGTGTGTATATGTCTGTCTGTGTGTGTCTGTCTATGTGTGTGTGTGTACATGCATCCATGTATGTGTATATGTCTGTCTGTGTGTGTGTCTCTATGTGTGTGTGTGTGTGTGTGTGTGTGTGCATGTGTGTGTGTCTATGTGTGTCTGCGTGTGTCTGTGTGTGTGTGTGTGTGTGTGTGCGTACATGCATGCGTGCGTGTATATATATCTGTGTGTGTCTGTGTGTGTGTATGCATGTGTGTGTGTACATGCATGCATGCGTCTTTTAAAGAGTTGCAACTCAATCAGCTCAATAGCTCAATAATTTAATGAAAAGCACTCATTTGCAGCCAGCTGTGAACAGGGCGGCCTGACGTCCATCTTTGTTCCGGACAGTCTGAAGTTATTTGTCCTGACATTTGGAAAAAATATTCGGGAGAAACAATTCTTGCAGTATCTACTGCATATCTGGCAGCAGAACAGTGGTTTGAGGCACATTTGATACCTTGGACCCTTGATGACTTAAAACCATTTAACCAACAAATGTGTTCCATACTGTATCAGCTTAATTTACGGCTGAATTTAGTCCCACCCCCCAACACCTATAGAGATCCAGTCAAATGCAAACAGTTTTAGAGAGAGAGAGAGAGGGGGGGAGAGAGAGAGAGAGAGAGAGAGAGAGAGGGGAGAAGTCGTTAGAAACACACAAGGCAAAACTCCGCTACATTCTCTGTCGCACCCGCGCCATGGAGTTTCCGGGATCCCATTCCTGATCTCCCGCCCTATCCCACCTTCTTTCCCATGGTGGCATTTCGGAGTACAGGCCCTCCCGTCCCATTTATTTGGGGTTGCCTTGACAACGATTTCATACATTTCAGAATGCAGTTGTGTTTCATATTGAGAGATATGAAAACTTGATGTTGAGCAGTCTCAGTCCCGGACCATGTTATTTATTTTCTGTATTTTCTTGATTATGTTTCTGCCTGCCTCTAATTCATTCCGGTGAGGTCACGTAGTACTGTTTGTTGTTTAGTTTTTTTGTTTAGTATTTTTAAAATGATGAAAATAAATTATAAAAAAGTATCTTCAGCCCTGAATGTTATTGGAGGAGCTGTCTACGGGGTCACAGTGATGCCTGCCAGGGGTGTGTAGATGAGAACGTGCCTTAGAGAGGTGTCAGCGCTGAGCTTATGTAAATTGAGAGGGTGAATGAAGCTGGTTCATCGTCTCAATGGTTATAACTGGTCTTTTGGCTCCTAAGGGTGAAGCGTTTGTTCCTCACAGAGGAACACAGAGGAACACTCTCTCAGACTAACACTGAGAGATTTCACAGAGGAAGTAGTTCAGTTGTCCAATCCACCAGGTTCATACCCTGGCATGTTTTGAAGGGCATGAATTGATATTTATCTGGAGAGGTTTAGGGTTATGGTTTTGGTTCAGGTGAAGCGAATGGTTACCATATCCACATCATGTCTGGAAACTAATGAACACTGTGAACAATGTGTTCATATTATCCATATGATGGCTTCATTTACTAGGAACCAAGACAAGCTCCCAGAAATTATATGCAACCAACTTCCTACCTACTGTTATCCATGAACTGCTGTCGATGTGTTCAAGAACAAAACCAAAAACGTGCGATGGGACTGAAACAAGCATGTGCCAACTTCATGGTCTGTGTTCAGGAACATAATCATTTTTGGGGCGACTGAGAGGTTTTGAAGTCAATGGCCGTGGCTGTGTCTAATTCTCGCCATAATTCTAATCCTAACCCTAACTAATTGAAACCAGTCTTCCAATGTCTAAATTGACCAAAGCCTTATTGCCAATTTCTTTAAATGGCTGTAGCAGTAATACCACCATGAGAAATTATTATTCTATTTGCTTTTGGGTGTTTTGTTGTTTCTATACTACTTTAAGGAATACTGTCAGTGATGGTTTTGATCCAGTCATTCGTGGGTAATGCACGCCAGTGAGTGACAGCTCACAGGCTCCGCCCATTGTCGGGTCCTGACTCATGATGCTGTTCACTGCTCCCCGTCACTGCAGTCCTGAGATATTTAAGCTTTTCGTTTAACATTAAAATGCAGGTCACACTTACTGCCATTAACTGATGTAGGCGTTAACATGAATTAATGATGCACAAATGCATACAGTAAACAAAGCTGTCTCCATTAACATTTAAATTTACATTATTGGCATTTGGCAGATGCTCTTATCTAGAGTGACGTACAGTTGATCAGACTAAGCAGGATACAATCCCCCCCTGGAGCAATGCAGGGTTAAGGGCCTTGCTCAAGGAGCTTATTGTGGCTACACTGGGAATCAAACTGCTGACCTTGCGGGTCCCAGTCATGTACCTTAACCACTACGCTACAGGCCATTGACTTCTCAGTAGTTAGTAAGTTAGCAACTGAACTGTTGAAGTCTTACCAAAATGTAACAGGTCTTTTCTTTATATGCCTCCCAGAGGGTTGGCTAATTCAATATAAAATTGAGCAGTTAAATAAACGTGGGCGAAGAAAGTCATGCAGTTACTGGGTATTTTGTGATTGTGAAATCCAGCATAGTCTCACAGGCTTTTAACAATGATAATGGCCTTGAGTTGAAAGTCCTGCTGATGATGGCATTGGAATGTGCGGTGCTTGATTCAGGGACATGAGTCGCTGTGCGGCTGAAAGGAGCTGCTGGCAGTCTGTGTGACGGCTCATAGCGGGGTCCGCCCGGGGGGGGCGCGGGGGGGTCACAGGGGCGAAGAGACCCGCGGAGTGAGCTTTATTTCTTATGCAGAAGTGCGCACTCGCATAGAAGAGCTCAGTCACACTGAAGCTCAGTCACACTGAAGAGCACAGTCACACAGAAGCGCTCAGTCACACTGAAGCGCTCAGTCACACTGAAGCGCTCAGTCACACTGAAGAGCTCAGTCACACTGAAGAGCTCAGTCACACAGAAGAGCTCAGTCACACTGAAGCGCTCAGTCACACTGAAGAGCTCAGTCACACAGAAGAGCTCAGTCACACTGAAGCGCTCAGTCACACTGAAGCGCTCAGTCACACTGAAGAGCTCAGTCACACAGAAGAGCTCAGTCACACTGAAGAGCTCAGTCACACTGAAGAGCACAGTCACACAGAAGAGCTCAGTCACACTGAAGAGCACAGTCACACTGAAGAGCTCAGTCACACTGAAGAGCACAGTCACACAGAAGCGCACAGTCGTACAGAATAGCACAGTCATACAGAAGAGCGCAGTTCGTACAGACACAGTTTGTATAAAAACACACAGTTTGTACAGAAGCACACAGTTTGTACAGAAGCACATAGTTTGTATAGAAGCACACAGTTTGTACAGAAGCACACAGTTTGTACAGAAGAGCACAGTTTGTACAGAAGAGCACAGTTTGTACAGAAGCACACAGTTTGTACAGAAGAGCACAGTTTGTACGTTGTTGTGCTGCTGCGTTCCCCCTCATTGGCTTTCTCATCCTCATTAGGACCCGCTGACCTCCAGGTGCACTGTGGGTCTTAATATACTGAGCATGTTATGATTATTATTTGGTTACAGTTTGGCACGCTAGTCCTCTGAAGTGATTTGCATGTGTGATGTTTATCCTGGTGAGAAGTAGCGCTGGCAGAATGCGGAGCAGTTTGACTCATTCTGCTGCACGGAGCCCTTCCCTCACGGAGCCGCACGTCAGGACCACGGATTCTTCTGGAATCACCAGGGGCGCACTTCCATGTTCAAACCAGTACCTTCTGTTTGTTTTATCATGAGTTACAGTGAAAGGGGCCTGGCCAAGGGCAGTCCCTTAGTAATGAATGCTGTACTGTGACAGAGGGGACAGAGGGAATGTAGGAGTTGAGCTTCTTGGGAGAATATACAATCTTTGGCTGAGACTACTACTGGACCTTATGTACCTCCCACTCACGCTGTGAGTAGTGTTATCCCCAATCATACACATACAGTACTTACCAATCAGAGATGTCACACTGAAAATGTGTGCGTGCGTGTGTGTAAAGAACAGAAACTTGCTGTAATTGATTTTTTGTTTGTTTCAGTCAGGAAGTGTTTGCAGGTGAGAAGTCTTTATTAGTGTCCGAAGGGAAATTTCAACATGTACAAGGACAAAGGCTCGTGAAACTGGCCCTTGAATCCAAATCCAGCCCTTGTTTTCTTTCCTCCCGCATAATTAACTGAACGATTAGCGCTAGTGATTGGCCAGTCTGTCTTCACACCTGACTCCCAGGTAAAGGGAGGGTGGAAAAGCAGCAGGTCTCATCCCTTGAGGGCTGTGATTTGATTATCTCTTCTGCAAACGGTGCTCAGGACTCTACGTTTCGGTCCCTAGTGCAGTACAAATGGCACGGTACTGCTGCTGAATATGTAGTCCTCCACATCCCCTGTTGGGAATTACTGCATTTTAGAATGATCTTCCTGTGCAGGAATATGGTGATCAAGAGGAACACAGAATTACAGATGCACATGTACTCACACAATTCAGTCAAGCTCATTTATTAGCATAGGCTGCTCTCTATTGGTCACAGGAGGTAATGCAGGACCTTTGCGATTCTTGTGTTGATAGGATAAATCAGGCTTTTTACAGTATGTTCTCATCAGGCATGTCTCATTCACTAATGAGCTAAAGGTAAGATTGTGCACAGACCTTGGGAAGTTTTTTTTCACTGTGTGGAACTGCTTGCCAGGCCATGTACTGTAGTGGTGACAGAAACTCTCAATGTTACGCTAGATACTGAATTGTGGGGCTGAATGACCTATTCTTGTCATTATGTCACAGTATTTCATGTTATTTTCTGTTTTGTTAATTCGCATATGCATACTGGCTCTTTATCAAAATGGCTGAGATGTACAATTGTGGCTATAGTATTATCTATCCATTTAACAGTGATCAATGTATTTGTGGGATTCAAAAATATAATTTGTTTAATGTTCAAAAAGAAAGATACCTGTGTGATTCTACTGTGCTGCCATTCTACCCATTACACTGTGCTCTGTGGTTGCTGATCTATCCCGATGTTGTCAGGTCTCAGTTAGTCCTCAGCTATACCTTGATAACGCATGTATAGAAGAGTGCCTTGGAATGCCTTGTTTTGCCATTTTGGTTACTTCTCTATCCCAATAATTTCTTTAACAAATAAACCTCCTGTTTTCCTAATATAATAATTAGTATAACGATTATTTAGTTTAGTCCATTATCCAGCTTACAGATATCAGTGTCATGATTACTATCAAAGGTAAAGAACAGGATAGTGTTACAGTGAGCAATGTGCTGGTGCAAGCTGCCATGAACATGCTGATTTCACAATGCATGCATTTCATATTTATGAAATGAAAATATTTTCATATTCATAAAATGAGCAGGACCTTAATTTGGTGATGCTGAATCATATGACCCCTTAACCTGAATAAGTGAAACAACATCAGCATGGCCACATTGACCTTTGAACCCGCATGAAAGGTGAGGTGCATGTGAGGTGAGGTGAAGTTATTAAATAAGTTATTGAGAGATGCACTTATTCAGATTTGGAATACAAATACAGTAAGATATTGTCCATTCTGTGAATAGATTACAAGTAATCCACAACTGCCATACAAGTGTCCACAATGTGTCCACAACCCTCTGAAAGAGATCTGAAGCTACACTAAAGAAAATAATCAACTGCAGAAGAAATTGTGGATTGTGGCTTGTGATCTATTCACTGTATTGTACAATATCTTACTGTATTTGTCTTCTAAGTCTGGATAAGTGTCTTTCAAATACAGGGCACACTGGAGCGATGCTCTTCCACTAAATATATTATATGATTTTGCCTATGACATTAGCTTTTGTGAAGCTCTGGACTACTCATTCATGGTCAGTCTAAGTTCGATTTTTGGTTGCTAGTGAAAATATATTATTGTTTAAAGCATGAAAACAGGTTGCATCCCTGAACAGACGGATGTGATCTGCGCGTTACATCTCCCTTAACAGACGGATGTGACCTGCATGTTACATCTCCCTAAACAGACGGATGTGACCTGTGCATTACATCTCCCTTAACAGACGGATGTGACCTGCGCGTTACATCTCCCTTAACAGACGGATGTGACCTGCGCGTTACATCTCCCTTAACAGACGGATGTGACCTGCATGTTACATCTCCCGAAACAGACGGATGCGACCTGCACATTACATCTCCCTTAACAGACGGATGTGACCTGCGCGTTACATCTCCCTTAACAGACGGATGTGACCTGTGCGTTACATCTCCCTTAACAGACGGATGTGACCTGCATGTTACATCTCCCTTAACAGACGGATGTGACCTGCGTGTTACATCTCCCTTAACAGATGGATGTGACCTGCGTGTTACATCTCCCTTAACAGACCTGCGCGTTACATCTCCCTTAACAGACGGATGTGACCTGCGTGTTACATCTCCCTTAACAGACGGATGTGACCTGTGCGTTACATCTCCCTTAACAGACGGATGTGACCTGCGTGTTACATCTCCCATAACAGACGGATGTGACCTGTGTTACATCTCCCTTAACATACAGATGTGACCTGCATATTACATCTCCCTTAACAGACAGATGTGACCTGTGTGTTACATCTCCCTTAACAGATGGATGTGATGCCAGCGTTGTATTTGATCATATCACCGTTCTTCAAAACACATGACCATTGAAATGCAACCTTCCTATGGGTTTTCTATAGGGCGCCTTAGTCCATAATGGGTTAACTGCTTAACAGTTTAACCTTACATTAACAGCATTAAGGGTCATATTACAATATATATTATATATTAGAATATATTATCTTCGTTTGTGTTGTCATTTGCATATTGAAAAAAATTATGATTATGCTACCGCATAAAAATATTTTGCATACATATTTAGTTTTTTTTATTTATTCTAGATTCTCTTTTAATTATGTTGTTTTTTTTTTGGTTGCATTTATGTATGCCTAATAAATGCCTTATTCCTTTCAGTATTCCAAAGTCAGAATGTACCCTTTTCAAGTCTTTGGCCCAGAAAGTGATTACAAGTTTAGCCACTAGAGGGCAATAGAGTACTGGAGGAATAAGTGAATACTTTTAGCAGCAAAAATGTTTGCAGAAATATAAAGATATTGTTTCACACAACCAAGATAAATAGGAGTGCATACAACAGGGGTTTCAGCCTATATTACAAACAACTATGCTTGATAAACTGGAATAATATATAGTACTAGAGTAATTATCATAATTTCAGCTGTAGATTATGACGTGGGTGTTTGGAGTCTTTACTCTGTCCTTAATGATCCTCACCGTGGTGACGGTTTCTAGGGATGAATCTAATCAGAGTTATTCACCCTGAAGCATTCGCTCTTTTCTTCAGCTGATGTCACCCCTGTCGATGTAGAGAGGCTGTACTGAGGCGCGGTGGGGTGGCTGGGTTCGTTTCAACCCCCCGGCCCCAGCCCCCCCACCCCTCCTCATTTTCATTTAAAAGGCTCCGCTGACGTTGTTCTAGATCTTTCCTAGCTGTGGATCCGCTGTGGTATAATTGAATGTTTGTTTTTTTTGCATTGCTAAATATGCTCTGAATGCTAACGCTAACCGCTTCATTTGCATTTGAAAAAGGCTCATGGTCCCAGGTGTGTTCAGTTGACTGATGTTCCCAGAGCGGGCAGGGCCTGCCGTGCAGGGGGACTGGAGCCCGTCTTGTTCTCCACGCTGCTCTGAGCTGATGATCAGCCCTGATCATGTTGTCATGTGAAGCGTTCACAGAGCCTTACCGTCGGCTTGGCATCCTCCCGACTTCAGATCAAATTACCCGAAATCCTGCAGTGTGAGGGGAACGGAACAGAAACCCGCCATAGCCAATGAGAGATGTTTGGGAAGCGGAAGTTTCAGGTTTGCTCGAAGGTCGCGTTGGATCACTCGAGTTTCGGCGAGATGCCAGGCTCTGAGATGGGACTCTGAGTGATTGTGAGTGTAAACATGAAGTGCGTGACGCTCTGTTTTGGCAAAAAACCGTGACTGAAAGACAAATAATGAGTTGACTCTGTCAGTGTGGGCTTAAGCGGGTCTGAGGCCCACACACGGTGCAGGGGAAGCTGAGGAAATTAAACTGGAGACACTGAAGAAGCACAATGTCACAATGACAGCCCTGTGGCTTAGTAGCAGGATCTGTAACAAATCTTTGCAGCAGCTTTACCATATGTATTCAATTTACCAGGCCAAAAAATGCTAACATGTTAATTATACTAATAAGGTATATGTGGATGTTACAGTCCTTCAAGTAGAGCAGCCGGTATATATGCCAGGGATAATCAAATCTGGCCCTTGAGTCCAAAATCCAGTCCTGGTTTTCTCTTCTCCTGTGTAATTAACTGAACCGTTAGTGCTACTGACTGGCCCAGCTGTGTTCACACCTGACTCCCAGGTAAAGGGAGGGTGGAGAGCCAGCGGGCGGGGCTCCCTCTGGTTCTCTGCTGTTGAGTTTGTGTCCGTTATTCGGCTCACCGGAGCAGGGCTGCGCCTTCCCGCCCCTCCTGCCTCCAGCCCGGAGCCAATCAGCGCTACGCATGCACGTCTTCCCTTTCCTGTTCACCATGCCAACAGTTTCCTCGGCAACAGTAGCTGCGCGTCACTGAGGGCGGTGGGAGCCGTAATGGTGGGCAGCAGTAGGGGGTGGGAGCCGTAATGGTGGGCAGCAGGAGGGCGGTGGGAGCCGTAATGGTGGGCAACAGAAGGCCGGTGGAGCCGTAATGGTGGGCAGCAGGAGGGCGGTGGGAGCCGTAATGGTGGGCAACAGGAGGCCGGTGGAGCCGTAATGGTGGGCAGCGGGAGGGCGGTGGGAGCCGTAATGGTGGGCAGCGTGCAGGAGGGGGTGGGAGCCGTAATGGTGGGCAACAGGAGGGCGGTGGGAGCCGTAATGGTGGGCAGCGTGCAGGAGGTGGTGGGAGCCGTAATGGTGGGCAACAGGAGGCCGGTGGAGCCGTAATGGTGGGTAGCAGGAGGGCGGTGGGAGCCGTAATGGTGGGCAGCAGGAGGGCGGTGGGAGCCGTAATGGTGGGCAACAGGAGGCCGGTGGAGCCGTAATGGTGGGCAGCGGGAGGGCGGTGGGAGCCGTAATGGTGGGCAGGAGGGGGGGGTCCTGGAGGGACAGTGTGTAAAGCTTTCCACCCGAGACACCCTGGCTCTGCTTACATCATCAGCTGTGTCCACTAAACAAGTACAGTCAGGCCCCACACTCTATCTGTTAAGACACTGTTCCAGTGCATAGATGAGTGCTATGATCTCGTATCTGTTAAGACACGGTTCCAGTGCATAGATGAGCCCTATGATCTCGTATCTGTTAAGACACTGTTCCAGTGCATAGATGAACCTTATGATCTGGTATCTGTTAAGACACTGTTCTTGTACCCTGTTGGACTTTCAATGAAGGTCAGTGGATTTGCTGGACTTAAGTGAGGTTTAATGCCAGAGTCGCGAACAGGGGACTATGGGACAGTTTGCTGAGAGAAGCATTGTGCTACCAGCGCAAAACTTTCAATTCAATTGAACCTTCTCATTGTAGTGCTTGTTCTCAGAACCTGGTATCAACCAACAGCATGTCCAACTGCACTGTAGTTTTTACAGAGATTTCTCATCCAAGCCCTACCCAAGCCCAGAGCTGCTCATCATCTCCCATTTAGTGTGTGACACTACAGGATCGGACAGCTGCTGCCAGTCCTATTAATAACTAAAGCCCAGGGCATCGTTCATCCTGTAATTTCCCCACCGAGTTAAACGTACATGGTTAAATCAAGAGCATCCCCACAGCCCAAGTACTTAGATTTGATTTTAAGATTCGTTAGTTATGATCTATGATCTATGTTATTATATTTCATAACTTATATTAGGGGCAAATCACTGGTGAGACATCTTACTCTCCCTGCAATAGACGGAATGTATGCAAAACCTAGATTTTGGTTTTGTTGGCCAGAACTGTACAATTTATTGGCTTAATATTTTACTATGTTTGGCTTCTATATTTTGCCTTACATTGTGAAAATATCCTGCTTATGCTACAGGAATGACAATTTCTGATGTGCCTCAGAGAAAGGGCTTAAGAAAGCATTGCAGTCTCTGTTGTGTTTGTACCTTTGCTGTGTTCTAGCCAAGGAAGCGCTATTGGGTCATTGTTTTATAACTACAGTGACACTGCTACATCATTACTTACTGCACCTTAGGAGTATCATAGGCTACATTACCATGGCCATGGCAACCTGAGGGCTTCAAGTTCTAGAAACATGGCGAATATAGTTTAAAACCCCTTTGTGACTTAAACATTTGAAAGGACAAACTCATCAATTATGTGATGCACTAATCTTTATTAATTACACATCATTTTCCGGTACCAGTCCTACCTTGCAGGGGTCATTTCAGGTCAACTGTGACATTATTTAAAAATAAATGTCAGCCATGTTCTTTTACCCCAGTAAAACAGATGGAGCTCAAAGCCAGAAGCTTCCGGAGTTCTCTTCTCACTCTCATGGTAACAGATGCAGATCGAGTTAATTACGTTTCCCTCTCCCTAAAACAATGCTCTCCCATTCTGCCGAGGCCATCCCGGACGCTCCTCCCGCCCGCTCCTCCAGCCTGCTGCCCGCCCCTGGGGGGAGGAGTGCCACACGCTCCCCGCTCGTTTCCCCGCTCCTCCTCCACTGATAAAGTTGCGTGAGCACAAACGCGCCTCACCTCCGCTTCCACACCATTTAAGTAATGGTGTTAAGTCAGCCGCCAGTGTGTTCTCTCGCTGCCAGTACCCAGACAGATGGACGTTATCCCTGTCCCAGTCTGGCTTAACGAGGATGTGGCACTTAAATAATTACTCTGCGTCCTGCTCAGGATGACTCACGCTTTTCTGAAGTGGGAGTTTTTGACAGCAGGGTGCATTTTTGAAGAAGTGCAGGTGTTTGTTCATGGGCACAACAGCCGTGCCTTACTCGAGGATTGAACCTATAGCCTCTTCACCATCGTGTTACATGGACCTGGGTGCCTTTGGATTGTTGATCAATTGCTCGATATTCTAGATGTAATTGAAATATATCTATAGGCATTGGTTAAGAGAAATACTTTTCCCCCTTATGATGGTATTTACTTCTTTGAATCCACACACATAAACAGCACTCAGTCAGTGGGGTTGAGTTGCCTTCATCAGCTTGGATTTTAGCCTTGGAGCACCAAAGCAGCAGCCTCTACTTTCACTCAAAACTGCTGTGTTAAAAACAACGGACAACGTGTCATTTTTACCGCCTCCATGTGTTCCGTATCTAAGAACTGCGCATTTGTTACTTTAAACACAGTATCTGTTAAGTCCCCTGTTGTATAAATTGCCATAAATTGTACATTTGTAACACAAAAGTAGTAACTTTGACACATTATTTTTGAGAGTGTTGTGAGCACCACTGCAGCTCCGTCCCCTGTGTGAAAAGCCTCCTGAAGAAAAGAGAAGCAGAGAATAGGGACGGAAAGGTCAGAGAGAAACAGACAGAATACAGTGAAGTAACCCCTGTATAAAGCTATGGGGTGTACAGAATACGGTGAAGTAACCCCTGTATAAAGCCCTGGGGTGTACAGAACACAATGAGGTAACCCCTGTATAAAGCCCTGGGGTGTACAGAACACAATGAGGTAACCCCTGTATAAAGCCCTGGGGTGTACAGAACACAATGAGGTAACCCCTGTATAAAGCCCTGGGGTGTACAGAACACAATGAGGTAACCCCTGTATAAAGCCCTGGGGTGTACTAAAACATTGATCCATCAATGCCTCATAATGTAAATGTCACAGTACTGCTGCATCAATGTGACGTATGAATGGATTCATATCATGATGAATTGTTCCTTTTTATGGCTTTTACTTTTATTATGATCAAGTTCAATCATTACTCCCCTATAAAGCACCGCTATATTTAATAAAAGTGGAATATTGGAATATAGATGGAATATTGATAACTGAATGTAGTCTCTACTTTAGTAATACTTTAAGATGATACGTAGATTAATATGATGAAATATGTGAAATAGGTATGCTTCTGTTTAATGGGTGTGTGGGGGCTTGCACATCACACCATGATAGTTGTTCTGACCAGGAGTTTGTGGAATAAGTCAGAGTGAGTCATCTTCATTCCGTTAAGAAGAAGAGCAGAAATAAGGTAAATTTGTTTTGAAATCTGCCCCAAAAGATTTTACTCCTTTCAAGATTTGCCTTGGGCTAATATAATTTAAAGCAAAAGGTAACTTAAAACAAGCTCATTTTCTACTTAAGAGAAAAAATAAGAATTTAAGACATTACAAGACTAAAGCAGTTAAGACACTGTTTTTGCTGTGCACTCCTGTCCTGTTACCTGGCACCATGATTAAAGTGCTCTTAATGTTGCTGGGTTGTGAACTGAAAGCTGTGTGTGTGGGGTGGGTTGTGAACTGAACGCTCTGTGTGTTGGGGATCATTTCACACGTGTTTGGAAGCGTTCCAGAGAAGTGGGCGATGAACAGGTGAGAGGCGGTGGGGCTCAGTGATCGAGCGCTCAGAAAAAGAGCTCCTCTCTGCGCATTCTGCCGTCCTTTCTCTCTCCCCGCTGAACCGCGGCCGAGAGGAGCGATTCGGGGGATGGCAGCTGAACGTGGCCTTTCCGTTTTACCGCTCTTTATCCGTGGACACGCACTTAGTCCCCTGAAAAGGGTGTGAAAATAATAGAATCTGCCCCCTGCTTGCCTGATGGGGTGTCTTTTCACTGCTGCTCGGAGCTGGATCCAGAAGCTTGTACCATAACTAAGGCAACGTGCTTTTAGTACCGCTCGTTAGAACGGCTGAAACACACCACACCTCCTCTGTGCTGTCTTCCCTCCCTCTCTCTCCGCACACACACGCACAGATACACACGCACACACACACACACACACGCACCCCCTCTCCGTGCTGAGGGGCTGGAGGAGAGAGAGGCAGAAGCAGGAGAGCTGGGCTGCGCTCCGGACCGTCGCTGACAGGAGAGGAGAGGTGGAGAGAGCGGTTCAGAAGCGTCCGTGTGCGGAGAGGAGGGTGGTCTCACGCGGCTTTGCCTCCCTGCGTGGGGGCTCTAGTGTCTGCAGCTTCGTGGTCCTCGTCCTCCTCTACGCGGGTTCCGCGTGCGTGCGAGGAGCAGAAGCGGAGGAGGCAGCGGCGGGATTAGCGAGAGTCTCTCCCGCGCGGCTCCATGGCGCAGCAGGGCAGCGGGCAGGGCGGCGGGGCGGACACGCTGGCGGTTCCTCTGAAGCCGCTCCATGGCCACGCCGCGCTCAACGAGGACCTGGTGCGCATCCTGCGGGAGAACCTGCTGCAGCAGGAGAGGCCCTGCGCCTCGCGGAGGTCCCCCACCCTGTCGCCCCGGAACTCCCCCCGGCTCCTGCGCAGGATGCTGCTGGGAAACAACATCCACAAGCAGCGCCGCTTCACCGTCGCACACACCTGGTAAGAACCCTAACAGAACCATAACTCACACACACCTAGTAAGAACCCTAACGGAACCATAACTCACACACACTGTAAGAACCCTAACGGAACCATAACTCACACACTGTAAGAACCCTAACGGAACCGTAACTCACACACACTGTAAGAACCCTAACGGAACCGTAACCCACACACACTGTAAGAACCCTAACGGAACCGTAACTCACACACACTGTAAGAACCCTAACGGAACCGTAACTCACACACACTGTAAGAACCCTAACGGAACCGTAACCCACACACACTGTAAGAACCCTAACGGAACCGTAACTCACACACACTGTAAGAACCCTAACGGAACCGTAACTCACACACACTGTAAGAACCCTAACGGAACCATAACTCACACACACTGTAAGAACCCTAACGGAACCGTAACTCACACACACTGTAAGAACCCTGACGGAACCATAACACACGCACTGTAAGAACCCTAACGGAACCATAACTCACACACACTGTAAGAACCCTAACGGAACCGTAACTCACACACACTGTAAGAACCGTAACGGAACCGTAACTCACACACACTGTAAGAACCCTAACGGAACCGTAACCCACACACACTGTAAGAACCCTAACGGAACCATAACTCACACACACTGTAAGAACCCTAACGGAACCGTAACTCACACACACTGTAAGAACCCTAACGGGACTGTAGCTCACACACACTGTAAGAACCCTAACAGAACCGTAACTCACACAGACTGTAAGAACCCTAACAGAACCATAACTCACACACTGTAAGAACCCTAACAGAACCATAACTCACACACTGTAAGAACCCTAAAGAAACCGTAACTCACACACACTGTAAGAACCCTAACGGAACCGTAACAGACACACTGTAAGAACCCTAACTGAACCGTAACTCACACACCCTGTAAGAACCCTAACGGAACCATAACTCACACACACCGTAAGAACCCTAACGGAATCATAACCCTAACGGAACCATAACTCACACACACTGTAAGAACCCTAATGGAACCATAACCCTAACGGAACCGTAACTCCCACACACCGTAAGAACCCTAATGGAACCATAACTCATACACACCATAAGAACCCTAACAGAACCATAACTCACACACACCGTAAGAACCCTAACTGAACCATAACTCACACACATGGTAAGAACCCTAACGGAACCACAACCCTAACAGAACCATAACTCACACACACACCGTAAGAACCCTAATGGAAGCATAACTCACACACCGTAAGAACCCAAACAGAACCATAACTCACACACACTGTAAGAACCCCAACTCACACGCAGGAGAACAGAACCATAACTCACACACACATGGTAAGAACCCTAACAGAACCATAACACACACACATGGTAAGACACACATGGGAGTATAGTACAGAACCCTAACTCACACATAGGCATACAGTACAGAACCCTAACTCACACAAAGGCATATAGTACAGAACCCTAACTCACACAAAGGCATATAGTACAGAACCCTAACTCACAGATTGTGTTGTGGGTGACATTCATGTGTCTAAAGTTCCGTGCCGTCTCCATGGTTTCGGTGACAGTTTGTTCCCTGGCATTATTACGCATGGCGGTCCTGGACATGACTTGCTGAGCGGCCTTCTGTGGGTCGTTCATCTGGAGAAGCAGGTGGCTAATTGAGGTCTTCTTTTCAAACAACGCTCTGCAATCGATGTGACTAGATGCTCTGCAAAAATCATCCTTCATTGAAGCTTCAGGATGATCCCAGTGGATTTCACCTCTAGTTTCTCTGTCTGTATTTTGACGGTGGTACAATTTGGCTCTGTACTCCAAGGCATTGGATTTGAAATGATGCAACAAATAATGGGGGTAAAATTCAAACTGTCAACTTTTATTTGCGGGCATTTGCATCAATATCAGGTAATCCATGTAGGAATTACATACCTTTTTATACATTGAGTCCCCCTGTTTAATTTGGAAGTTGGCTTCTCAGCTGCTTCTGATTAGTCAGGTGTATTCAATCTCTTCCTTAGTGCTGCTAGTATAGGGAAGTTTTCAGTGTTTTGTTTTGATTCTAGGCTTTTGATTGCCTTTGGAGTCTGTTATTGGCATTTGACCAGAGTTGTGCCAATGAAACACAAGGAAGCCATTATGAGGCTGAGACACCCTCTCTGTACAATCAGTCTCTTAATCATTTATGGTTGTTGAAACCTTTTTTCTATCGCTTAATAATTATTTTCCTTCAACTTATCTGCACATAATGCCAGGTTGGCTTATTGGTTTAGTTGCACCTCTCTCTGACGGAAATGTGTCCCATATACAATTTGAAAGCATCTATTGCTAATACTTTGAAAGTACTGTGTTGTGAATATGGTATGTTTCTTCAAGGCACCTATGTCTATAATGTAGCATTAAGGGGGGTAAACTCCTTTACAATGCAGCTATGGTTAGACCCAACATACTTACACAATCAAGTTTAAACCACCTGAATTAAAGGACTTTCTCCTCCCCCCTCAGTAGAAAAGTAAAAACATTGTGCATCTTTACTCACTCATTTTTCCTCATGGAATTTCCAGATTTTGTTTGACTCGGTGTTCACATGGCTCAGTAGCTCTTTCTCGTTTCTCTGTGGAATATGATTAGTTTATCCGCCTTCTCTTCCGCATGCAAGCGCTGACATGCGAGTGCCGTCTTCAGGGCTGAATGATTCTGCCGTCGTGTACTGTAGCTTCTCTTCCAAGGCCCCTTGCACTTCACAGATATCGGGGGTACTGCACACAAAAGAGAAGAGTGAGTCACATGAGCTCGAGGTGGAGAAAGGGTACACTTTCAGCAGGCCTAGATTCTCTGTCCGCTCCATGAAAGGAAGAGGGGGTACTTTGTACTCTGAAGGTTTTTGGCAGCTCTTGTTTGGCTGAGCGGGAGATCACAGGGGCCTTTCCTCCTCTCCCTGCTGCAGCCCCAGGGCCACTGCTTTTCATGTTGGGTTCTGAGGATCCTGCTCGCAACACTGGTGGGTACCATCCTGTGGAGCTACTATACCGCTGGGTTACCATGCTGTTGGGTTACCCTGCTGCCGGGTTACTATGCTGCTGGGTTACCATGCTGCTGAGTTACCCTGCTGCTGGGTTACCATGCTGCTGAGTTACCCTGCTGCTGGGTTACTATGCTGCTGGTTTACTATGCCATTGGGTTACCCTGCTGCTGGTTTACTATGCCATTGGGTTACCATGCTGCTGGGTTACCCTGCTGCTGGGTTACTATGCCATTGGGTTACCATCTTGCTGGGTTACCCTGCTGCTGGTTTATATGCCATTGGGTTACTATGCTGCTGGGTTACCCTGCTGCTGGGTTACCATGCTGTTGGGTTACCCTGCTGCTGGTTTACTATGCCATTGGGTTACTATGCTGCTGGGTTACCCTGCTGCTGGGTTACCATGCTGCTGGGTTACCCTGCTGCTGGGTTAGGTGGGATAGAGAGACGGTATTGCATTTCTTTGTTGGGTTTTTTTTGGGCAGTCGTTGGCTTTCCCTTGGAAGTGCTGCAGCTGCAAAGTTCTCCGTAGAGATTATGATCTACATGGTTTCACATTTCTCAGAAATACACAGCTTGAATGTTGAATTTATTGACTGTTCCAAATCTCTTATTGTTCATGTCACAGGATATTTCATATGACGCATGCCGTACGGTGTATGATTACAGTTGATATGATGAATTCATAAATGCAGTTCATAGCGAATATGGTGTCACACATATTTTTGCAGTACAGTGACACATGATCCATCCATTTTATAAGGCTCCAGCAAACAGTGGGAGAGAAGCAGCGATATGCTCGGCAATCCATCGCAGGGCCCACACCATTCATACCTGCAGTGTTAGGGTCTCCAATTAGCCTACTGCATGTGTTTGGGCTGTGGGAGGAAACCAGAGTACCCAGCGGAACCCATGCACCCCCTGATTTTAAATTGCCAATAGCTCAGGGCTGTTTGTGAATATTAAGGATTTGAGCAGCTCTTCCGTGGCCCTCTGGTGACACTAAGTGCATGGAGACCCTGTGTGATCTGCCTCTTCCCCGTGTCTGTTTCCCTGAGCTTTCTCACTCGTTTCTCACAATTTTAGTCTTTTTTAGAATTTTAATATTGAGACTTAAGATCTTTTACTTGTTTAACTTTTACTCATTTAGCTGAATAAGTTAATCTCACTCATTTCCAATGAGACAGTTTGACTTGTTTCAAGATTTGCCAATGGGGTAAGAACATTTCACTTTCCAAGCAAAATCTCTCTTTCTATTTGAGAGATTTTCTGTACTAAGACTTGATCTTAAGTCGTGTTAGACCCATTTTAGACCTTTTTTGCAGTGCACAGTACCCTCAAAGTATCTGTCACATCCAAGTCATATCAGTTCACTACAAGAACATGGGCAGATAAACGCTGACACCCTCAAGTGCAGCTGTGACTCACCTCACGTCTCCTGTTTTAAGTCACTTTAAATGCAGCAGGCTTCTGGTCTAACTCTTAAGTGAGAAATTTAAGACACCATTCATTCTACCTTTTCCTTGTCACTGCTAAAACGCACGGATGAGAAACAGGTGAATGCCGCACTGCCTTTGACCAGTTCACTCAAGGCCATAGTGTGGCTTCTGCGGCTAACTTCTGCCATACCAGGGTCAAATAGGTATATAACATACCTTCAATTCTGCTGACATTACACTTCCAAAATGATCAATGTGTATTAATCACTTGGTAAATGTAATGGTGAGACCAATGTTCCCATGCTGTCACTTGATGCTTTCAGTGAGGTTAAAGCCAGAGACAATGAGGTCCCTAAGTATTTGGACAGTGACACAATATCAAAGGGCTGTAATTTCTACACAGTATATAGTGTAGTTGATTTGGACACACCCGCCAATTAAAACGGATAGTCTGCACTTTAATTAGAGTGTATTTAGATCTATATAGTGTGAACCGTGTAGAAATGCCAGCCATTTTAAATTGTCACTGTCCTCTGTATATTTATAACTGTATATTTATAATGAGTTATAATATATAACTTATAATATAATGTATATTTAAAATCATGGGTTATGCCTTCATTTTTCTGATATGTGGGAAGTAGTCTACAAACATAAAAAGTGCAGTTTGTAAGTAACTGTATGTAAGTACTGTATATCATTTGCACATAAACATTATAAATAGAACAATATTCATCATAATTAAATTCATAATAATGAAATTGTTTGACATCATTTAACAGATTTAACAGAAATGTAAGGTTTGAACTTTGGGATTTAATGCAATTAACAGTTGCTTTATTGTACTTGGTGAGGTTCAACCTTGTCCGTTTGTAAACAGAGAGGCATGGACAAGCATTATGCTTTCTGTACAGTATTTGGAAAGATTATTCTTGCCTCCCAGAACTCCCCGCACAACTGTGCTAGTTTTATTGTGTGAATGATTTATTTGGGCTCAGAAGAACGGTTTGTGTCAAATCATGGAATTGAATCCCGAGTTTGTTGTGTTGAGAATTTGCAGACTTGCTTGGAGGGTCAAAAACCCAGACAGCCTGTGCTCTGTTGGAAAGAAAGACAGTTTCTATTGGTGCATGATGGAGATGGAGTGCTTATGTTGCCAGTTTCTCTGGAACTTTGCTGAATGTTATGACACATTGGATATTGTTTTGACTGCTGTACATCGGCTAAGCCAGTGTTTTATGTTCCTATTTTTGTTTGATTTTACTGTGTGTGACATCCCTCCTGTAAAATCCAGCTATGACCAGCTTGAAATTACCAGCTACCAGCAGCTTTAGAACATAGTTGGTAAAACCAGGTTGAGCGGGGAGCTGGACTGAGCCGGTCAACCAGCTACTGAGCAGTTTTTATTCTGATTTCTCCAAATGGATCATTTTAACGAGACTTTGCCATGTTCTTTCACCGTCATGAGTTGTGCCCCTAAACCTGTGTTACTCAACAACTCTATAAGTGCAGTGCTTGGTGAGATGCGCAATTCCAGGTTCACAAATCTGAGTTTGAGGATCTGGCCACAGCAGAATACCATCTGCTCCGTCTCGTTTTGCATGCGTCTGGTGGGAGATTTATTGGTGGATCGGAACCTTGCTTTGTTATGGCATTCCTTAGAAGCACTCTGTAGTGGAACTCTGAGAATGTTTAAAACATCTCTTGGTATTTGTGACCTTTGGGGAACGTTGAGCTTGGCCAAATGCCGCTAACCCATGCCACCATTTGGCGGGTGCGGGGTGCGGGTGGGTGTGGGTGCAGCTCCTGGTTCTTTTGACATCTAACTCTGAAACAAATGTTGTTTTCCTTCCTTTCATGATGGTTGCAATTAAGCACTAATCTGATCAGTCCTGTTCAGATGAGCCTTCTGAGCATGGCTCATGACCGTTCCCAGAATTACCCTGACTGCACTCCTGCAGGACCGTTCCTCATCTAGCAAATGTCAAAACCAATCTGCCTGAAAAAGATCAGTTTGGAGGCATGTGTAGATATTGGAAAATTGATCAATTAGTTGAATACAATATTTGAGCGCTTGGGTTATGTTCAATGTGTGGATGCTTGGGTTATGTTCAATGTTTGAATGCTTGGGTTATGTTCAATGTGTGAGTGCTTGGGTTATGTTCAATGTGTGAGTGCTTGTAAAGCTTAGTACAGTATATGAATAGGACAAAATGGCCAGAAGATCAATAGGGGATAATATTATCAAAGTGAATTTTGTCTCAGAGACAAGAACAATGGGCAATCAATCCAGATGTTGACCTTCCCATCCTGAGACCATCGCCCCTTGATCTTTTTTTGGTGGTGGGGGGGCTTTTGTAGGGTCCCGCCTGCATGTGTGTTAATTATCATATGAAAGTACGCACCTGCAGTGCCTTCAATTAGCACACGTTTCATCTCAATCAGAGCCAGTCTTTCAAAGACCATGGGAATATAATCCCACATTCAGCCTGGGCTCTGATATCCATTCAGTAATCAAGGTTTATTTGTGTGTGTGTGTGTGTGTGTGTGTGTGTGTATGTGTGTATTTGTGTGTATGTGTCTGTGTGTGTATATGTGTGTGTGTGTGTGTATGTATGTGTGTGTGTGTGTATATGTGTGTATGTGTGTGTGTGTGTGTGTATATGTGTGTATGTGTCTGTGTGTATGTGTCTGTGTGTATATGTGTGTGTGTGTGTATGTATGTGTGTGTGTATATGTGTATGTGTGTGTGTGTATATGTGTGTGTGTGTGTGTGTGTGTGTATGTATGTGTGTGTATGTTGTATGTTGTATGTGTATGACACATCAATCATGAATTTGCAAAGCAATGCAATTCCAGCAGGAGCCCTAATGTACATCACACGTGAAAGAGAAGAGCTGAAACAAAATACAGGTCTTTAATGAGCTGTACTGTGACCTCAGTATAAAACACAGTAAATATGAAGCTGTGCAGTGTCTGGGCCCTGAAGTGCCTGGCCTGATTTACGAGAGCTTCCTTCAGATTGGTGGACTGAAGGAAAATGAAAGCTGCCCTGGGTTGAGCAGTTGTGTTTGAACACAGCGGCTTTGGTGCATTCATATCCCTGGCAACAGCATTTTCCTGGAAACGCTGGTAGCCACTGCTTGCGTTGCCCTGTGGAGCCAGGCCTTAATGGCTTTTCCCACTCACTGATGTTTAATGAAACGGTTTCGGCCTTCGAGGGTGGTGGGAGCGTCGGCGATGGTGGCGGGCTGTGTTTCTCGGCACACTCGACGGTCACATATCTTCTGGCGCCGATGATGTCACCTTTAATTAACTTCTGTGGAGACGTACGGAGCCGTGGAGCCTCGTGGCTCGCTTGGCAGTGGGGACTGGCTGAGCGCATGCTGCTCAATAATGTCTGTGTTACCGCCTCAGAGAATACTCCAACGGTGTTAGCGTCTCTCTAAACTCCATTGAAAACAGACCTGGGTCAAATACGTTATTGTTTTGGATTCAGATGCTTTTATACGCTTGTGTGGTGTACTTGCACCTATGAAATGCACTCAAAAAGGGCAAAGCCTGCCTTCTGGTCCTCTTGTTTGGCGTAGTTGCACCAGACAAGATCAATCAAGCACAGCATTTCTTTAAACTCCATGGAGGATATTCCTGTGGTGTTAGCGTTTTTGTAAACTTCAAACTGAATACACCAATGGTGTTAGCATCTCTATAACTACCATTGAGAATTCTCCAATGGTGTTAGCATCTCATGTAAACTCAGATCAGGGGTACTGCCAGTGACATTTCTGGTTTTAGTTTAATAACAACAGTTTAATGGATTAATAGTCTGGTTCTGAATATTCTGAATGGTGAAACGCTGAGGTCCTCCAACACATTGTTAGCTGCATCCATTAAACCTGATTAATAAAAATGAATGTAGTTATATGTGGGGCAAAAACCTGGGCCAGCTCTGGCTCTCCCGGACCAGGGTTGCCTACCCCTGCCATAGAGAATACTGCAATGGTGTTAGCATCTCCTTAAAGTCCTAGAGAATACTCCAATGATGTGTGAGGGTGTACAACCATATGGGAGCAATTTTCAGGATAGATTTTTTCTGTCAAATCTACACAAAGTACAGAACACACTCTAAACCAGAGTAGGTTCATTCAGTAAGTATGTGATACTTTAACAAAGCAGGAACATGTGGATTGATGTCTCTCGTCTGTGATGGATGTGTGTATGTTCTGAGGATCTTCGTGCTTTAACTGTGAATTGATGGTAGATGGGCTATTGCTGGAAACCATTCAGATGCTTGTACATTAAAAATGAAGAGCATCAGATTAAGAAATGCACTGCAAAAAATGCAGTCTTAACAAGTGTTTAGTCTTGTAATGAGGCTTAAAATCATATTTTTTTCTCAAGTAGAAAATATTAGCTTGTAGTAAACTCCTCCTTCCTTGACAAGTGAAATTTTTATACCTCATCGGCAAATCTTGAAATGAGTTAAATGGTCTCAACTCATTGGCAGTATTTTTCTCTTGTTTAGCAAAACTAATTCATAATATTAAGTTGAAATATAAGAGTTGAAATTAAGTAGAAATATAAATTTGGTTTTTTGGTTTGTGGAGTGTGAGAGTGGCAAGAGAACTGTATGTAAGCACTGAGGAGCGCACATTGGCTGTGTACGTATGCACTGTATGTAAGCACTGAGGAGCCCACATTGGCTGTGTACGTATGCACTGTATGTAAGCACTGAGGAGCCCACATTGGCTGTGTACGTATGCACTGTTCTGTTCCATTATATGCAAGCCCTGACCGTCTGCAGTGTGAATCAGACTTTTCTGTAGCTGTTCCTGAGAGGGATTATCTCTCCCCCTCCACACATGTGCCATGGCAAAGAGCTCTTTTTATATACAGTGGGAGCAATAATTATTTGATCCCTTGCTGATTTTGTAGGTTTGCCCACTTACAAAGAATGGAACTGTGTGTAATTTTAATTATAGGTACATTTTAACATTGAGAGACAGAATATCACAAAATAATCCACAATAACAACATCATATAAATTTTATGAATTTATTATCGTATTTTTGCATGAAATAAGTGTTTGATCCCCTACCAATCAGCAATAATTCAGGCTCCCCCAGACCAGTTAGTTTTCCATTAAGAAGCACTCCTAATCTCAACTCATTACCAAAAACACCTGTGTCAACTCGTTACTTCGTTATGTAGCTGTATAAAAGACACCTGTCCACACAATCAATCAGATTCCAACGTTTCCACTATGGCCAAGACAAAGGAGCTGTCTAAGGACATCAGGGACAAAATTGTAGACCTGCATAAGGCTGGGATGGGCTACAAGAAAATAAGCAAGCAGCTTGGTGAGAAGTTAACAACTGTTGGAGCAATTATTAGAAAATGGAAGAAACACAAAGTCACCGCCAATCTCCCTCGGTCTGGGGCTCCACCGCAAGATCTCGCCTCGTGGGATATCAATGATCATGAGAAAGGTCAGGGATCAGCCCAGTACTACACAGGAGGAGCTTGTTAATGACCTGAAGGCAGTTGGGACCACAGTCACGAAGAGAACCATCAGTAACACACTACGCCGTGAAGGATTAAAATCCTGCTGCGCGCGCAAGGTTCCTCTGCTGAAGAAGGCACATGTACAGGCCCATCTGAAGTTTGCCAAAGAACACCTGGATGATCCAGAGGAGGCTTGGGAGAAGGTGATGTGGTCAGATGAGACCAAAATAGAGCTATTTGGCATCAACTCGACTCGTCGTGTTTGGAGGAAGAGAAATGCTGAGTACAACCCCAAGAACACCATCCCCACTGTGAAGCATGGAGGTGGAAACCTTATGCTTTGGGGGTGTTTCTCAGCTAAGGGGACAGGATGACTTCACCGTATCGAGGGGAGGATGACAACCTCCTTCCCTCAGTGAGAGGACTGAAAATGGGTCGTGGATGGGTCTTTCAACATGACAATGACCCAAAACATACGGCCAAGGCAACAAAGGAGTGGCTCAAAAAGAAGCATATTAAGGTCCTGGAGTGGCCTAGCCAGTCTTCAGACCTAAATCCCATCAAAAATCTGTGGAAGGAGCTGAAGCTTCGAGTTGCCAAGTGACAGCCTCGGAACCTTAAGGATTTGGAGAGGATCGGCAAAGAGGAGTGGACCAAAATCCCTCCTAAGATCTGTGCAAACCTGGTGAAAAAGAACAACAAACGTCTGACCTCTGTGCTTGCCAACAAAGGTTTCTCCACCAAGTATTAAGTCCTATTGTTCTATGGATCAACTACTTATTTCATGTGAAAATATGATATTAAATTTATAAAATTTATATGATGTTGTTATTGTGGATTATTTTGTGATATTCTGTCTCTCAATGTTAAAATGTACTCATGATTAAAATTCTACACAGTTCCATTCTCTGTAAGTGGGCAAACCTACAAAATCAACAAGGGATCAAATAATTATTGCTCCCACTGTACATATTCATATACATATTAAGGATGCATATTAAGCATAGATGTATACAAACATATACTGTATATACTATATACACGAAGAAACGTCCATAGCCATGTATTCCATATATACATATTATTCATTAATTAGTATTTATAACATAACTAAACACACAAACACTACTACCTGTGTAGGACATGCTGTGTCTCAACAGTGAAAAATGCAGTATATGTTTTGTATACTTCTGCTGACACATTTTACATGGACATGTACATACTTTATTCTGTAATTGATAAAATGGTTCAAGAAGGTGCAATATTCAGGTAAGTGGCTTGTTTTTCCCTTCCATGTGTAAATGTCGGTCATAGGTGATCAAAGGGAACATACAAACATCTACAATTCCTTCCTAGAGAATGAGATGAAATGAGCGTGTGCTCTGCTTCCATGGAAACGATGACATGGAGAACACTGCGGAGTCTCGATACAGTGACAGGCTGAGGGTCTCTTTCAGGTGTCCTGATTGGAAGGCAGACATGGGATGTTGCTATAGCTACCTGCAGACGCATGGGGGGGGGGGGGGGGGTTGTAACTGTTACCTCACTGCGGCTGCGGTGATGCAGTAGTACATCCTGCCTTTTAGTAACTGATCTCAGGTCAGCTCACAGCTACTTACACAAAACCCTGGTTGTTTCGAGCTAGAATGTGTGTGCTGATCCAGGAACTGTGCTTCGGGACAGAACCTGTCTGCACTGCAAGCGGTAATAGCATTATAGGTGCAACCACTGGCCTGCAGCCCTGGTTGAAACATATACCTCAAATATTTTTACTCTTTTGATGGCACTGAAATGGGAGAACACTCTTGCAGACCCCTGAGAATCACAGTAAGCATGCTTCTTCCTCTTAGAACCCTCATTTATCACTGTGCTGTTTTCCAACAAAAAAATCCCACAGCCACAACCTCTGAATCCAGCCTAAATTTAAATTCCTGCACTTTCTGAAATCAGTGTCCACCCAAATATTGTATTAAAATCATTTTTTACATTTTTCTGTTGGCTTGTTTTTGGTTGAGTAAATTATGACCGTAATATTGTTATGACACATGAGCTTTTATTTACATGAGCTTAGAAGTAGATGAAGAAGTTATACTTTACTGCACCTAATTTGTCCTCCGTCCTAGTTACTTCAGAGCAGAGAGCAGCTGGGTCCCGGTCATGTGCCTTTGCCTCTACACTACAGGATTAGTTGTGTCCTAATGTGTAAAAACACTGACTTGAATTTATCTTTTCACATCACTGCGTGTGTAACAAATCTGTTCCTGGACCACTGCTGGTCTGTGCGGAGCGTGGCTGTGTTGCTGGTAGCTGCCAGCAGAGGGCGCCTGGTTAAGTGTGAGCACGGAGTCAGTGATAGTGCAGCTGCAGCAGAGTGAAGATGGGGTGACCTTGGGCCGTAATGCCGGAGTTATGAGAGCCTCGTGCTCTGCGTGACTGTACCCTCACTCTCCATCTCATTCAGCTTCAAACCTAGGTCCCATCCACGTAGAGCAATACCCAGAGGTCAGCTCACATCCGTGGGGCTCTTAACCCCTTATGGCAGCGGTCCTCACTCCTGGTCCTGGAGAGCAGGGTGTGCTGGCTTTTGTTGTCACTCAGCAGTTAATTGATCAGTTAAAGCAGTTAATTACACAGTTAACTCACCTCACCTGGGTTCTTGGGTCTGAACTGGTTGCTGATAGTAAAGCGAAAAACAAAAAACAGGACACCCTGCGGCTCTCCAGGACCAGGAGTGAGGACCACTACTTTAAGATGTGAGATATTGCAGATGTGTATGTGATTAGAATGCTGTTTACAGAATATGTAATACTGTACTGATGTACAGTAACAATCTCTACTGGTTACTGTAAGCAATGGAGTTCAACAACACTGACTAAGAATTATGACAAAAACATGCAAAACAAGGGGTTAAAAAGCAGGAGAGAGTAAGTATGAGGGGAGTCTCCGGGTTTTTAAGAGGCTTAGTCATTTAGGTCCAGGATTTGCTTGATTTTATTGCTTGACAGCATCCTAGCCTTCACCTCTCCTTGTTTGAGGATTTATGAGCGGCTGTTTTATGCAGCAGATCCCTCAGTTTTTAGGCTTCTAATACCGACAGCAATATTAAAAACATGGCTCAGGGGTACAAATAATCCATGCACAAATTCTCTGCAATAAAGGCGCTTTCTGTTTCATTGTTTTTAAGAGCTGCATATACAGTGTGCCTGATGGGTAATATTGCTGTGACATCACAGGCTGGTGAAGATGGATTGGTAATCTTTAGCCTATGTTTATCTGTGTTTATAAATTTACTAGTTGTGCATCACAACCATATCAAGAAAATGATCTTTCTGAACAAAAAACAAACAATATCATAATCATGATATCATAGTTTTTAATCATTCAAGAATATTATTTGTTATTTGTTATATATTTATTATTTGTTTCTGTGTCCATGCAATCGCATGTTGAATTGTAAACCCCAGCAAAATGAATATTACATCCGTGTAACTAAAGATCAGCATTAACAAATACATGTCCAGCTACTGTGGTCCCCTTTACTAGTTATGAATGGCTGTGTGAGAGACCAATCCAAGCAAATATACAAGGGCCTTTTTACAGTATTAAAAAAAAGAAAATAAATTCTTGCAAACACACAGTTCTGCAAATCCAATTCCACCGATTCAACCAAAACATTTGACATACCAGCTTCAAACTATGAAACTGGGTAAAAGAAACATAGAAACATCCCTAGAGAAGGTTCTTAACACTACTAACACACCAAAAGGCCTTACTTATCCTGAACTAAAAGACAATCGGATGATGTGACGCATGGTTAAATGGGAAAAAGACATTCAACATGAATACACCTTGCATGAATGGCAATGTTTCTTCCAGAAGAGCCAAAAAACTCTAACCAACACTAAACACAGATGAATCCAAACTTTTCACAGAATACATTATGGGCCCCATAGATTACATTAGTTCAGCCATGAGACATCACCCAATTACTCCAGATGCAGGAATTATTGCAATGTCAAAGGGTGAATAATTACTGCTAGTTTATATCTGATATCTAAGTTTGATGTTCATGAAATTAAACTTCTATTACTGGCGATGGTTACAGCAAAAAAATGTATGTTATGCTGCTGGAAATCCAAAACTCCCTCACCAATCAAACAGTGGTGGACAGAACTTTAATCTTATTGTACCCCTGAAAGAACTGATGCGTTCTCTAATGGGTCAAGCATCAAACTTTGATCAAATCTGCGGTGGACAGATTACATTCCGACTATGGTGGTTGAAATAGAGCAAAGCAACTATAATGTGTATTTGTATAATTATAAGTCCTCTAATGGATGGTGATTCTAAGGTCAGCGCCATGGTCTGCTTTGTTTGCACTGGATTGGGTAAGGGTGGGATGTGTGAGAAATGGATGTTTTGAATTGGTGCAATACAAATTTTAAATAACGTTTGTGTATTCCCAGTTTTATGCATAGATAGCTCTCACTTCTCGTCAATCATCGCGTCAGCCATTTTGCAGCCTTTCTTACTGGCAGTTATTGTTGTTGTTCATTCCGATGGCTCATCATCTTGTAACATAACCGCGAAAAAAACACAATACTGAGGCGTTCCTTTTTTATTAGCGATCCTTCGCCAACAGCGACAGATGACGATAGTGATCTGCACCTGTGCAGTCAAGTATGATGTAAAAAAACCACATGAATTCCCCACTGACACCTCTCACAGCGGTGATATGGTCATATATCAGACGTGGCCCAGATCTGATATACGAAAAGATTCACACACATCTGATCTGCGTCACACGTTGGCAGATTTGGATCAGTTGAGCCTGCAGTCAGAAAGCACCATAATGTCATGCTAAGAGCCAGCTATGAGTAAGCCACTGGCGTGGTTTTTTTTTTTTTTCCTCTTGTCACCGGGCCTACAGATGACAGGGTTATGACGAACAGGGCTCCTGAAATGGTATTGTAAGCAGTACAGGTGTGACATCCTGAGGCCCGGAGGCAGAACGAGGTGTGAATGTGCACGGTGCTCTCTCAGAACTGTGCCGGCATATTAAAACCTCATCTCAAACCCCAGCGTGACGCAAGGTCCTTCAATCCGCCAGTCTGGAGCCTGGCCAAAACCCACAATCCTTCATCTGCTTGAGTACGTCACCAAAGCGCAGTTACACACGGAGAGAAAAGTCTGATTCATTAAACTTTGGAGGGCTCTGCTTACAGCATGTTAGAAAATGTAACCAAATATCAAAGCTAGACAAAGTGACCGTAAATGATTACATTGAAAGGGAAATGAAAAGGAATAGTTTGGCGTTTGGTACAGAAAAGCAGATTCTACGAGCTAGCGTAACACAACAATGCAGCGGCTGGAATACATTTCAGAATCCATTTTGAAAGTCATTCATAAAGCCGATATATTTTTGTACGCAATCTTATTAATTCACGCAAGCAGTGTTTTCTTCCCGATTATAGATCCTGTTCTGCGTCCATTAATCCTTCTAAACGCCGATCCAGTGATGCTGCTTCCCTCCGCCCGGAGAAGGCTGTTAACGGAGATAAATGTGAATCTAAAAATAGACTTCCCTGGAGAGACGCCGTATCTACCTCCAAAGAGGCAGCAAGACACCGGCAAAGGAGCCTTAATGGCTTTCACCAAATTATTTACATACAGTGCATCCATACGCACACACAGACACACGTTGTCCAGTTGGCAGTTTGCATAACTGCATACCCGTATACAACCTAATTTGCAACTGTGCACTGTGCCTGGGTTTTCTAGTTTATTCACTTAGAATATATACTTTATGTAGATGTAATTTAATCAATAGAAAAACCCATGAATGTCCATCTCATAATACACTGTATGATCACTTCATATGATGAATATGAGTCTATGGATGAATGTTTGTGATCAACTATTTGTCATAATGTGGTATGCTTTGTACCACATTACCCAAACACACATGCAATATTCACCAGTAGAAAATAAACATGCCTTTGATTTCCCTTCAGGCAAAACCCATGTGCCATCTGCTTTTAGCGTGCAATTTCTACAGCTCTTGGCCTGAGCCTGTCAGTCTTGCCTTCGGCAAAATTATGTCTGCGCTCGGAAATGTATTCAGCATTAACGTGTGGAAGTATAACGTGTTTCTGGGAGGTCGGCCTTTCCGCCGTTTGCATATTCCACCGAAACGTTGGCCGTTTCCGACACTAATATCCCGGCGAGTCTGCCCGGGCCGCGTTTTTGGCCGCTTAGTGTGAAAATGCGATTGGTTAATTGGTCCGGTGAGCCGTGCGGCTTTAATTCCCCGCGGCCGCTCTCTGCCGGAGCGGGAGGGGTGTGTGCCGTGCGCACCGCTGGATTTACGCAGTCGGACGGCCCCATGACGTGGGATAGGAGTGTCTTGGGATAGGTACGTCTGTTTCCCTGTGGGACAGGAGTGTGTTCCACACGCAGTGTGTCTGTTTCCCTGTGGGACAGGAGTGTGTTCCACACGCAGTGTGTCTGTTTCCCTGTGGGACAGGAGTGTGTTCCACACGCAGTGTGTCTGTTTCCCTGCCCTGTGGGACAGGAGTGTGTTCCACACACAGTGTGTCTGTTTCCCTGCCCTGTGGGACAGGAGTGTGTTCCACACACAGTGTGTCTGTTTCCCTGCCCTGTGGGACAGGAGTGTGTTCCACACACAGTGTGTCTGTTTCCCTGCCCTGTGGGACAGGAGTGTGTTCCACACGCAGTGTGTCTGTTTCCCTGCCCTGTGGGACAGGAGTGTGTTCCACACACAGTGTGTCTGTTTCCCTGCCCTGTGGGACAGGATTGTGTTCCACACACAGTGTGTCTGTTTCCCTGCCCTGTGGGACAGGAGTGTGTTCCACACACAGTGTGTCTGTTTCCCTGTGGGACAGGAGTGTGTTCCACACGCAGTGTGTCTGTTTCCCTGTGTGACAGGAGTGTGTTCCACACACAGTGTGTCTGTTTCCCTGCCCTGTGGGACAGGAGTGTGTTCCACACACAGTGTGTCTGTTTCCCTGCCCTGTGGGACAGGAGTGTGTTCCACACGCAGTGTGTCTGTTTCCCTGCCCGGCGATGCGCGCTGATCTGGCAGGAATCTCCCTGCGGCACGTATGTTTTCAGTTGCCCAGTTTAATAAAATTTTGATTTAAAAAAAATGTGTGTTTGGTGTTTAGCCGCGACTTGTAAAGTGATAGGAGCCAAACAGCATTAGCGTGGCTGTGACGCCTGTGTGGAAACATTCACTTCTGAGCACAGCCGACTGCAGTTGACCACACACAAACCAGTTCTCCTCTGAAACGCCCATGTCCAGAGTAACATGCAGTGGCCTGGTGGAGGATGTGTTGGAGATTAACCTAACAAATTCCACTTGCACCCGGGTGTGTTTGCATGTACATTGCCATGAATATAGGGCCCATAGAAGTAGAATAACATTTTACATTTTGAATATGCTTTTTACTTTGGCATGCAGAAAAATTAGAAATACAGTCTTGAAGGCAGAAAGATGCAATATTGCTTCATCTTTTTCACCTTTGGTGCTGATAACAACATGGAAAAAGATTGTTTATGAAATGTTACTTTCTATTTGTTTCTCAAGCTTATGTGTAACGACACAGTCCAGCTTTTGCAGACATCTAGCTGCTGTCTAAATATAACAACAACAACATGGTGAAGCTTTCAATTCTGGTTTAACATATGCGCATATTACTGTACTCTCAACAAAAAAAGCCAACCAGCAGCTTTTGAATTTGTGCGATTCAATCAATCCATAGAGGTAGAGAGACTCTGAGCTCAGAGGACACATGGAGGAGTCCTAAATAATTAGCATATGACAGTGAAGATGGAAATCCCCACTCCTCGGTAAAGACCGAACCATTATCACTGCCTGTCTTCTGCAGTCTGAAGCCATCTTTTCTGGATGTGAGAGAGCGCTGGCAGTTCCCTTTGATCCAGCATGGATTATTCAGCTGGGAGATCAATGTAATCCCAAAGTTTTCATCAAAGCTTGTGATTATTAACGGGTGGTCCTTCATGGGAATATGAATATTCTGTTTTCAAACGCTCCTTGAGACAAGTGCATGATGCAATGCAGTATGATATTGTGTGTGTGTCATAATATCTCACTGTGAAGGATGCTGCATAAAACTATGGATTACTTGATTGATTATTGATTAATATAGTCAAAACAGTATTGCATGCTAAAAGGGGGTCTGTTAGACAAGACCTTTTAACAGTTGATTATTCAGCTGATTTGACTGTAATTATTTTGTAATGGATTAGCACAGCTAACCTTGGAATGACTTAACGCTAAAACAGCAGTGGAAACTTTAGCTATCTCAGGATGAATAGTCCCATGTGATCAGTAATCCTGCTTTACTGTAACTGAGCATGACTGTGTTTGTCAGGGTGAGGAGCCAAGATTGTCTCCTGAAAATGAAATAAGCGGAAGTCACTTTAGGAGGAATTATCGTTTATTTGTTCATTTTCTCCTCGAATGCGGAATCTGAGACTTTTGCAACAGCTGCCTGTTGTGGTGTTGTAGGCATAATAATGTGGAAAAAATATCATTATTAAAGTTTTTTCACAGTATTCTCTCTCTTATGTTTCTTCTTTCATTCTGTACTGTACAAAACCTCAGAAGAGCTTAAAACCATCAATGTTATCACCTCAGGGTACAGGGTACGTCTAATATTACAAAGCAAAACTAATGAAGCAGCTGCAGTTAAACGGGTATTTCTCCCAAGTGCACGTTTTTAAGCGGAAATATCCAGGGGTTGAATCCAGACTAATGAAGATGCTCTCCCACTGTTCTGTTCTGGGAATAATGCCCTCCTGATACCTGATAAGAGAAATGCTGCCTTTACGTCATTCACACCAGAAATACTTTATTCTTTTTAGGTCAGCAGATTTCTTTTCCCCAGCTTGTTCCATGCAAGCTTTTGAGAGAGTGATTTAAAATGGAAAAATGCAGTGTTTTGGTCATGCAAGCATAATAATGAATTCTAGTAGTATTCTTTTTCTGTTTTCACATTTGAAAGAAACTGTTTGAAGTAACCCAAGAGGATTTAAACAGAATCCATATGCAACTGACATTCACTACTTATAAATACTGATTCTTTACCTGAGAAATATTTAAGATAGCAGTCTGTTGTGGTATTTTATTTCTGAAGAAGGCCTTATAGTACTTGGAAATAATGGTGATACAGTGTTGTAGCAGACGCAGAGGGACTTTAATATAGTAAGTAAATGTGACTGGATGCTGGGGAGGCATGCTTATGTAGGGTAATGCACATCTCGCTGACACGTTACTTAACATGTTACATGCTACCTGCAGCTAAACCTTAGTGTCCTAGTCTAGGGTACAGTAAATGGTATATGGTTGGCATTTATATAGCGCCTTTATCCAAAACCCTGTACAATTGATGCTTCTCATTCACCCATTCATACACACACTCGCACACCAACGGCGATTGGCTGCCATGCAGGGCACCGACCAGCCTGTCAGGTGCAATTTGGGGGGTAGGTGTCTTGCTCAGGGACACTTCGACAATGAGCAAATGAGCCAGTAGGTCATGGCCTGGGTCTGGCCTGGGTCTGGCCTGGGTCTGCCTGCTTCCTCCCTGTCAGTGAAGCTCCTGAGCCATCCTGCTCAATGTCTACCCTGAATTCCTTTGCCCTTGTCGAGTATGTGTTTTATTCCTCTGCACTGAATGCTGCCCTCAGCCCTTTTCTCTCCCTCGGAGAGCTAGGTTTGAATCTTACTGGCGGTTTGGAGTAGTGCTTAACTGCTAACGATGCTCAGACGACTGCTCTCAACACCTGCTTCCCCTTCCTCGGAGTCCTTGGAAAATAATTAAGGCAAAATAATTAAGGCAAAAAAAAAACTATTTTGGAGTTTCTCTTTTGTAATGGGCGTAAAACATCTGCCCTGTGCGAGAGGAACACAGACTTTAATTAAAAAGCAGGTAAGTCACGGCGAAGACAATGGGTACGTTATTCACTCTGCTAAAGCAGACATTTCCATTTCTGCTCGGCATATATAATTAGGCCTTCCCCTGTGATTTTAATGCTTTTACCACGTATTTCTCCATATGCCCGGTCCTGTATCATGTGCTCATTGTTGCTATTGTGACAGCAACATTGTGAGAATGCTTTGTGTTAGCTGGGAACCCTGCCATCACTAGGCAGTTTTGGAGGCAGTAAGACCTCACCCTTGCACTGGAACAGTAGGCTGAGCTCCTAGCTGCCTCTGTTTATTAGCTACTTTGACCGGCTGGGGTTCGTCTGGGGTTCATTCGAGAGGCTTTGCTGTAGACAGGCCGTGAGACGCTGTGTGGTGGGTGACCGTTACCTGAAGTATGAAAATGGATCAGGGTGTGTGTGTGTTTTACTGTTGCGTCTGACAACAAGGCTTCTCTGATTGAAGCGTTTTAGCTGTAAAACGGTGGGCTGATGGGCTTTAGGCTGCTCTGATTCGGTGATTTAGCAGTAAATCAGAGGCTTTTAGCTGCTCTGATTGGGTGATTTAGCAGTAAATCGGAGGCTTTTAGCTGCTCTGATTGGGTGATTTAGCAGTAAATCAGTGGGCTGATGGGCTTTAGAGTCACTAAGAATGGCAGAGATAAAGCAGTACAGTCCCTAGTGTTCTTATGGACATAAGAACCTGCGTTCAAAGGTCTGCTTGAATCCTGGCTACATCGGTGTGTCCGATTGCTCGGTCCGACTCATTCGCAGTGACATCTTTACACTTTAGGCAGAGATGCCGAAGACACGGGTGGAAGATCAGACCGTTTGGTTGCCCTTGATCAAAGACTTTCAAAATAAAAGACCTGTTTCAAAATAAAAGCCCAGGCCTGCAGCAGCCGTAGAGATATGTGTGTATAAGGAGGAAAGAGCCACTGTTGAGAGTTCTCAGCATATCTAACCATGTGGGGCTGGACTGGGTCAACACGCTGAAATGGGAAATTAAAAACATGAATCACACCTGCTTTGTGCATTCCTGCATTCCTCAGCTCTGGCCATTAACATTTCCGACCGCTGATATCGCCCCACGTTTCACGTTGGCCAAACACCGGGAGCGCCCAGCGGTAGTTTTACTGTTAACGGGAGACAATAGAGCAGATAAAGTTCTCCCTCCTCGCCTGAAGCAGAGTGGTGCCGTTTTACGGCTCCCGAGCTTGCATCATGTGGAGTTTACTGTGCTGCTCAGAACCAGAGTGTAATTAGGAAGCCATTGAGTCAACAGTCGGATGGTACAAATTCCCATTTAGGGCATAAGGAGGAGGGTAGAACTCCAAATGAGGATCAACCAGCCCCTCCCTGACTATGGAGAGATATTTTATTCCACATGGGGGAGGGGGGGCGATTGAATCTTAAACTTTAACTAGGCCCCTGTTTGGAAAACTTAACTACTTGTTTGGAGATGTATAATAGAGAAAGTAATCACTGCCCCAAACAAAAAAAATGCATCTCCTCTAAATATCAAGTCCAAATACCATCTAAATATCATATCAGAAATATCTAAATATCAGCTTCATCAAGTTGCAATGTTTGTTCCCAACATCCGGCCCGAATCTGAAATGTCATGCTTGGGGAGCTGTCTCGGGAGTGCTGGCCTAATTTACATTTTGGGTTTTGCCGTCGCCTCCGTCATTACTGTACACTCTGGAGATGGAGATGACGCGCCAACCCTGCCCACCAATCACATCAAGCCCTGCCCACCAATCACATCGAGCCCTGCCCACCAATCACATCGAGCCCTGCCCACCAATCACATCGAGCCCTGTAACCAGCCTGGACAGCAGACGTGTTTGAGTTGCCGGGATACATTTCTCGTTACGTTTCTGTTATATCACATTTTGACCTTTCCTTTGCACCTTACAGGCCAGCGGGACGGCCCCCTGCTCCGTAGAGTCTCTCCAGAGATTCCTTTTTTTGCCGTTTCTGTTACTGTGTAAGGGTTGTTTTGACAGTGTTCTGTAAAAAGCGCTACACCAGTGCAATGTAACCGAATTTGGGCGTAGCCTCCTCTGCTCCGCGCTAGCGTAGCGTCAGCGCTAACGCGGGCCGGGCCAGGAGAGGCAGCCTCTAGTGTGATCATGCAGAATCCTCCACAGGCGACTCCCAGATCACTTAGCCAAATTAGCTCAGACTGACCTGCTCTGCGCTGCATAATTTACCCCGTTTGTGCGCCACGCGGACGCACACGTTTCTGACTTCTCGTTTCCCACACCTGCCGCATTACGTACGAACACTTTGCATTTTTGCGCTTTGCATTAACCACAGATCACCACCCGGAGCTGAGATTTGCTTCGTAAAGAGAAACTGAGCCTTCCTTTACAGCACTCTCTACAATTATGGGCAGCACTGATATAGACAGAGACCAAAAAACAGCTGTGTACAATATGTAATGAGCTGCATTGTATGCACAAATTAATTAGAAAATTCTCATTATTATAATAGTATATTATTCATTTTTTTAATGACTAATACACTTGCTCAGAGGAAAGTATTTTTTTTATGCTCTTTAATTTTTGTATATGTACGGGCACTAAACTGTTTTCAGTTAGTTCTTTATATGCCAGCAAAAACACGACTGCGTCATCACCTGAATACTGAATCTATTATATGATTGACGAAATGGGATGGGAGGTTAATAAAATAGTAGCCATAGTTACCATAGAGTCCCCCAAAATTAATAAGTAATTCATTATAGTACAAACACTTTTTGGTTGAATTATGAGATGAGAAATTGCAGGTGTATGACAGGGTTCTGGTTTGTGGTGGATTATGTCCATGGTTTTGGGATGTATTCGATGGTTGTGACAAGCCTGTTTGCAGGAGATTTTATTGGTACTGTAAGTGACACTGAATTCTGTGCTTCGTAAGGTAATGCCCATCTCCCATATTTTAAAGAAAGTCAACATCATTAATCATTAAGTCATAACTATGTTTTATGCATGAGTTTTGGATTGTGTGAACACAGTATCTCATCTTAAATCCTGGGGGCAGGAGTACGTAGTTCTGATGCAGCCTGATTGATGTGACTAAACTTTGATGTGTACTTATTTATTTGTGACTTAAAGGAAATGAGGACAAATTGAGTTCTAGTAACAACACACATTCTATAAATAGCCAGTAACTGAGAAAGGACAACTTTGAATGTTTTTGTTTTTATTTTTATTTCTTCTGGCTCTGAATGTAATTCTGGGAAGTCCTTGGTTGAGGCAACTTCAGTTTATGTCTGAAGACATATATCTATATATTAGACTGTTAATATTGAAAATTTACTCTGATGTATCATAGTTGGCAGAGACATTGTGGATATATTGCTGGTTTTGATCTTATCTTTGTATTGGGAATGATGCGTGTATGTAGCGTGCATGCTAGCGCGTTTTGTGCCTTTATGCATTGTCTTCCAATTTGCCCGTGTTCCGGAAGAGTCCTGCGCTGCAACCACAAGTTTAAAAACAGTCTTATGGCTTACGGCCCGCCCAGCCTGTGTGTGGGCATTGTTAAGCACTGCTTAACCGCGTGACGCCGTCGGAGATATTCCTGCCAACCGGGCGAGCCCGTGAAGGCAGCGTGTCCTCGCCCGATTGTTCTGGAAGTGGCTCCGCGAGCAGCCTGGTTTTCCCTGCTCTGCGTTCGCCTGTGAGGATGCCCAGCAGTTATGTCTTGTGTTTTTGATGGCTCATCACACCACGCTATGTTCCGGCTGTGTCTCAAGGCTAGTATCTGAGCCATTAAGTCTTTCTCCGCTGCGTCAATACACACTCACCCAGCACTTTATAAGGAACATTTTTACTTTATTACGTCTAGTTTTTTGTGTGATTATCGAATCGGCCAATTGTGTGGCAGCAGTGCAATTCATACAATTATGTAGATATGGGGTCAGGAGCTTCAGTTAATGTTCACATCAACCATCAGAATGGGGAAAAAAATTCATCTCAGTGACTTTGACTGTGGAGTGATTGTTGGTGGCTGACAGGGTGGTTTGGGTATCTCAGAAACTGCTGATCTCCTGGACATGCACACTAGTCTCTAGAGTTTGCAAAGAATGGTGCAAAAAACTAAAACTGGTCAAAACTGACAGGAAGGTGGTATGCAGAAGAGCATCTCTGAACACACAATACATCATAACTATAAGTGGATAGGCTACAGCAGTAAAAAAATAAGTCTAATAAAGTGCTCACTGAGCATATACCGCTGTTATTTTCATCTGGGATGGCCCAAAATACTTTTTCCAATTTACATTTCCCTACTTCCAATATTCTCATCCATCAAGAGATTAATTTGTCATCAGAATCAGAGTACATCAACTTCTGATGTTGTGTTCTGTCAGTTGAAGGAGGGGGCATAAATGGAAATTCTGCACAGGCATTAGGACATTTCTTCACACAGACAGTAATTGATGTGTGGAATAGCTTTGGTTAGATGGTAGATCTAGTTTGTAGGTAAATGGTGAGTACTAGTGGTGGGCATGTTCGGCTGGATGGCCTTTTCTTGCCATTATGTATGTTATGGCCTGTCATATTATGTTATGTAAAAAATGCAGCAGTTGAGTGTCTGTGCCTGGGGAATATAAGTAAATACATAAATAAGTTATTTAGCTGCCACTTTTATCCAAGTCATGTACCATAGCCACTAGGCTACAGGCTGAATATGTGGGTGTGTCCAGGAGTAGTGATTCGCCGTAGGTGCGGATGATCTGTTCCTGTTTAACACAAATGCCATGACACTATTCCTGCTGTACACAAAAGACCTGACACTATTCCTCCTTTGCACAAACAACCTGACGCTGTTCCTGTTTTACACAAACTCCCTGGCCCTGATCCTGTTTTACACAAACAACCTGACACTGTTCCTGCTTTGCCCAAATGACCTGACGCGTATCCTGTTTTAGGCAAACAACCTGGCACTCTTCACGCTTTTAGCAAACAGGGCAGATGCTTCTAAAATTGTCTCAGCTGCGTCCTGTTCTTCATGGTCGCTAACGTCAGTCCTTCATGGAAACGGGGCAGGCCTGTCGCATTGTGGTATGGGAGGCCAGGATCGTTCATGTATATTTCAGCCCCCATGCATACTTCAGCCCTCATTTATATTTCAGTGCTTCTTCCGTGTAGACAACACGCTCCATCGCACTTTCAGCCCCTTCACCGCTCATGGCACGAGTCCCTCTCAGAGTACCATCATTATTGTCCTCATGCTATTTCAAATTCGTTTTTAATACATTTATTAAGCAGTCTTAAAGTAAAGAAAATCCCACCGGTACCATTTGTGTAATTGTGTAAACAGATGCAGTCGATGGGGTGGGAAGCCACATAAGCAGATTTAAAAAGGTTAGAAGGAATGTGCATACAGAGGCAGGGTGTAGTACAGTGCATTTCTCCACCCACAAGGGGCTCTCTGCTCTACACTCAGGGTTCAGAGGTCATTCAGTGATGGGTCTTTGGTTTTATCGTTGAGAGGCTGCATGTTTCAGGGTCATCTTTTGGCAGGAGTCATGGTGGCCAGCGAATGACACACAAACATCTCTGCTTTGTTTGTGCGAAAAAAAACGTTATTGGTTCAGTATTTTGTCTATATTCCATTATTCAAAAATAATTGTGTTATACAGGAGAGGAAAACCAATTACCTAAAAGGGCTGTAATATTATATTATACATTATTCTATACGCTCAGTGAAAACTTTATTAGGTAGACCTGTACACAAGCTTGTTAATGCAAATATTTAATCAGCCGGTCATGTGGCAGCCACTAAATGCCTAAAAGCATTTAATAAATGCATGGTCAAGAGGTTCAACTGTTTTGTCAGAATGGGGAAGAAATGTGACTTTGACTGTGGAATGATTGTTAGTGCCAGACAAGGTGGTTTGAGTATCTTCTGGGATTTTCACGGATAAGTCTCAGGGTTGCTGAAGAGAATGGTGCGAAAAACAAAAAGCATCCAGTGAGCGCAGTTCTGCAGGCGAAAATGCATCGTTAATGAGAGAGGTCAGAGGAGAAGGGCCAGACTGGTCAAAGCTGACAGGAAGGTGACAGTAACACAAATAACCACACATTACAACAGTGGTGTGCAGAAGAGCATCTCTGAACACACAATGCATCAAACCTAGGCTGCAGCAGCAGAAGACCAATAAGTCTAAATAATAGAGTGCTCACTTGTATATGTTTGCATCCTATATACAGTATATGTAAATGGTTGGCATTTATATAGCGCCTTTATCCAAAGCACAATTGATGCTTCTCATTCACCGATTCATACACACACTCACACACTGACAGCGATTGGCTGCCATGCAAGGCACCGACCAGCTCGTCAGGAGCATTTGGGAGTTAGGTGTCTTGCTCAGGGACACTTCGACACAGCCCGGGCGGGGGATCAAACCGGCAACCCTCCGACTGCCGGACGGCTGCTCTTACCGCCTGAGCCATGTCGCCCCACGGCGTATGTAAATACCCTAAAATTAAGGCTGACTCTCTCCATTTCCACCGCAAATTCATTGTTTCATTTCAAATCCAATGTGCTGGAGACAAAACAGAAAAACATTGTGTCAGTGTCCAAATAATTATGGCCTCCACTGCGTCGGATCGTGTTGCCATTGTTCTCGGTTTTAAAAACGGAGCCGCCATTGTGGCTGGCGAACAGTGGGCAGGCTCAGCGCACTTCCGGGCGCGTGTAATGAATAGATCCAGATTTACACCATTATTCATAGCAATTCTGCCCAAACAATAACGCAGCGATGGGGAACCGGGGTATCTTTTAGTGTTTATTCTCAGAATGCTGATTTCCTCTGGCGCTGAAAGCAGTGCGTGTGAAAGGGACCCTGCGCTCTAATGGCGGCGGGGCCCACAATACAGCCTGTGCTTCTTTTATGTGTTTTTTATATGAGTTTGCTGAGCCTGATTCAGCATCGAGGCCCATAAAGCAGTAAAGAGCGTAGGCGCCCCTGTCACTGCTCACGTCAACGGGCCGCGTGCGCGCTGCCTATAAACACGCCCTCTGCTCGCCCGGCCCGGGCCAGTCCCACGCGGCAGACTTTCCCAAAGCCACTTACGGCCTTCTGAGTAACACCCCGACGCAGTGCTGGCCGCCATCCCGCGCGGGGTTGGGTTACACTGGCGCACTGCTGCTTTTGGGTTTCCCTATCGCGTTATGAGAGCTCCTGTCTGACATGGTTGCAAAAAAACTACTCAGAGTTTGTATTGGAAGGCTTTTTTTTGCTGTACAACAAATGAGTCGGGTGATTTTTTTAAAACTACAAATAGAATGCTGTGATGCAATGATCGCTGCTCTGGAAAAGGAATCAGACTTCAAGGCCGCCAAGCCTGGCCCTCGGATTTCCAGTCTGACAGTTTTGACAGATATCGCTCTGCTTGTGGAACCTGCCCGTTTTTTAAAAACAGCTCTTATTCGTGGGTTTAAGTAATCATGTTGTTTTGAGTTTTGATCTGGAGTTCCCAGAACTTGCCTCCAGGTATTTATGGAGAAAATGTGAGAGACGCTGGGTTTTAATGACAGTTTGACAGACATAAGCAAGCGACGTGTCTGGGGGTTAGTTTGAACCCAGGAATGTAGACGTTTTTATATGGGCTGTTCAGACTGAAAGATGAGTTCTGACTTCATTTTGCAGCTTTTTTCCAGTGGCAGTGGCTGGAATCATGCCGGGCAGTCCATTTGTGTCTTGACTCCTTGGAAATGGTGAAGAAGGAAGTAATTGTAGCAGGCTAGTGACAGTAAGCTGTACTGCCTGTAAATAGTGTGCATTTTCAACATAGCAGTAGCCCTCTGTCCTTTTTAAAGTGACTGCAGAAAAAATCCAATCAATGACCAAGAAGTGCATTACATCTGTTTACGGAGGTGCACAGTAGGAAAGTGCAATAGATAGGCAATAGCACCCATTGACATCGCAGTGTATTTTACAGAAGACCTGAACGTTACAAGATCCTTCCAGTTTAACAGCAGCAGAACACTCATTTATCATTCAGTGTCAGCTTCCTCAGCTGAAATGGCATTAAAATGGAGTGCTTGCAGCTCGCTTCTAGGAATTTACTGTAGCTGAAATTGACCAGTAACTTATGAAAACAACCAATGCAAACTGGTCCAAAGCACATGAACACACGCACATGAATACACACGCATTCCTTTTATGGTCACATATTGAATCTGACGCACAGTGTAAGTGAGCTGCTAAGGTAAAGTCATAAAGGTCACAGTTTAATATGAAATTATACGCACTTTATTTTTATGTCCTATGAGGTTAACGGATTCAGTTAATTATGTAGGCATTAAATGTGTTTTCTACGACTAAAGAACGCAAAAAAATGGAGATCATTGAGATATAACTAAATTTCGAACAGATTACATAATAGAAGCTGGATTTTTTTTTTTTGACTGTATTTCCAGTCAGCCCTTGATTCAGTAAGCATTTGCTCCCAACCTTGGCTTCCAGATCAATGTGACGCAGTTTGTTTGGCAGCAGTGGTACTTATCAATATGAGAACTGGGTTTGTAACTCAAAGCGTGTACGTTTGGTTTCCCAGCTGGGGGCTGCTCTCGTACCCTCGAGTGCTTAACCTCAATTGATTTGGTAAATATCCAGCTGTGTGAAATGAGGTTAATACAGAACTGCATGTAGTTCTTTAGCTAAAAAAAGAGCTTGTGATATTTCAGTCAGGCTATTGGTAATTTCAGGCTATTCGCCCAGTTGGATAGGGCCAGAAAATTCCACCCCTGATCGTAACAAATAGGAAATATGTAATTTATGTAAGTTGCTTTGGATAGGAATGCCTCTAATGCAGTGTTTGGTTGGATCGTTGAAATGATTGCTCAGTCTTGATGTATACTGTGTCAGTTAGTAAAACATGATGCTTGCATACAGTGCTATTTTTGGTCGACATTCATGGTAAATGTTTACAGAATACAGACCCATGTTTATCTGTAAGTGTTTGCCCAGTTGGGTCTCAGCTCTTGACCTGACTGGGAAAAACACTTTGGTTGGGTTCTCAGAAAAACACAGATTACTGGGGCGGCCTGTAGCGTAGTGGTTATGGTAAATGATTGGGACACGCAAGGTGGGTGGTTCTAATCCCGGTGTAGCCACAATAAGATCCGCACAGCCGTTGCGCCCTTGAGCAAGGCCCTTAACCCTGCATTGCTCCAGGGGAGGATTGTCTCCTGCTTAGTTTAATAAACTGTACGTCGCTCTGGATAAGAGCGTCTGCCAAATGCCAAATGCCAATAATGTAATGTAATGGTCATAACGTCCAGTCCAGTGTGAGGACATTGAAAGAACATCGTCACCATTACTATTGGAAATAGTGAAATAACTGAAACGTTATACAACAGTAAGCTGCTAAGTTAGTTATGTGCTTAAAACTCACTAACTATGGGCTAAGTCCTGTTCATTAATGTTCATGAAATGACAGTGCTAATGCTTTGTGCTTAATAAATAATTGTACAAAAAAACTTCCCTAAGACCACCGCATTTCAGGTAAGATCTGGCTAAACTGTGATTAAAAACTATATCGTCCAGGGAAGCTGAGTGCGTGTCTGTAGTTTCATTTAATAAACCAAAGAAATGAAACGCACTCATGTGGCACACATCCGCTTCAGTGAAATGGTTATATACTGCATGTCAGATGATATAGGTTGCTAAATGTATTCAGGTGAATGATTTCCACATTGCCTGCCACCTTCAAATCAATTCTCTTTATTTTTATATTTTGCAGCTTAGCATTATGGGATTGTAGTTAGATGTAATTATTCAACATTCAACTGGGTCAACATTTTTTGAAAATAGCCTTTTACCCTTTAGCCTTTCGACAATAAATTTGACAATATTTTATTATTGAAAAATAAATATGCACCATTCAATGGACAAAATTTAGAACAAAATTATACTTTCTTTGTGTAAAATTCTCAGGGATCAGCAAGAATGTTTAATTGGAATCTAAAGAGATAAAATTATGTAAAATAAACTAATTATATTGATGAAATATATGTAATTGAATTGAATAGAATAATTCTAGAGTTTGAAAATAAGCTTTTAACATACAAAAACAAATTCTTCATCATTTCTGTTACAGGGACCTGTTTTTGAATTTGCGTTTAATTTCAGCCGCACGTCTGATCCAGATATAATTTCGGGACAACAATTAAAACTTGGAACATATTGTACAGTGTTGACGTAAGAGCGTCTCCGCGGTGGTTTAAATGTGAACTCGAGCATCATTGTCTTTGTGCTCCAGTTGCTGTGAATGAAAGGCGTCATTATTACCTGTGAATAAAGGGCTTCCCTCTCTGCCTTGTTTCACACACCGCAGGGCTGCAATTATCCACTCCTTAATTCTGATACAACGGCGGCTGCCCTGGGTAATCTAATTGGCGAAAGGTCTGGAAAGTTCATTAGTACGCGGAACCGGGGCCCTAGGTGCCGGCGGGGGGTGGGGGTGGGGGGGGGGGATGGGGGGGGGAGCGTCCCCCACAATGCAGCATTCATGGGGCGCGGTAACGAGGCGCTGGGTGGCAGCCAGCCTGGGCAAATGTCACCCGCCACTCTCGCACGAAAGGCCAGGAGACGCTGATGTCATGCAGGAGGCCGGGCTGATGGGGCACGCTTCTCTGTGCCGCAGTGATGTAATGGCTCACGCTGAGAGAGTCTGCCAGTTTAGGGTATTCCATTACAGAAAATACATGTCAGTTGAATTTTATTTTACACTGAATTACATTACGTTTTGTACTTTTTACTGAAGACTGTCGCTTTACAGAGTAACACCCTCAAACAGTGGTGAGAAAAAAACTCAGGAGGAATCCGGCTATAGAGGGGGAGAGCCCTTCCTCCACTGGCCAGCCCATCATCCGCCCATTTGGTCAATATGACAAAATACACAACATGCTTTCAGCATACATTTCAAAATAAGCTGCATATATCAGAATATCTGCCTCAAATACACATTTGACCTTGTTCTGCTGCATACTTTGAGTAAATGAGGGATGTCTGTGCAGGAAATGCACACTTCAATGGAAAATATGAAATATGAAATATGAAATTTCAGAAAGCCACTCCTTGTGAGCATGAAAGCTGATCTGGCCCTGGATAGACACAAGGCAGAAGAAGGGAAGGGGGGGGGGGGGGGGGTTGGGGGACTGGAGAAAGTACAGAAGTAGCACCTGAAAGAAGAGCTGCAGATATGCTTATGGGAAGGCATTACGGGCCAGTGGAGCTGCTGATTGGTCAGGCCAGCAGAGCTGCTGATTGGCTGTTACAGTGGAGCTGCTGATTGGTCGGGCCAACTGAGGTGCTGATTGGCCGGGCCAACTGAGGTGCTGATTGGCCGGGCCAGCAAGGTGCTGATTGGCTGGAACAGTGGAGCTTGCTAATTGGCTGGGACAGTGGCGCTGCTGATTGGCTGATGGTTAATGATGTACTTGTAATTACCATCCACTAGACTGGACCCATTTTCTTTTGGGTTGGGGCCCAAAATGGGTCACTGGAGTCTGTGGTGGGTCCCGGAATGAATCTGTAGTCCATTAGGCTATTCGACAGGTCCCTGAAAGTACTACATTTCAAATTTGGTATTAGAAAGTTTAAGGACCAGTCCTCCAGACATAATGGAAGCCCACAGGCTAGTTCTCCTACAGGACTGATTCGCATGGTCATGGTGGGTCCTGTAACCGGATAAATCTGAGCCATCCTTGGCCCGGAGTCTTACCATACGACCCCTGCCTCTTTACCACTCTCACTGACTTTCACAGGAGCCATTGTTCTGACAGTCCATGCATTTATTTGTATACAATACTGTACAGAAGTCTTAGGCACCCTAGACTTTATTATATATATATATATATGTTTATTTTGTGTTAGTATAAAAGAACACATTTGAAATGTCCAAATATTCATTTTCCAAAAGATTTAATTTTACAGAGACATTTTTGTATTTAATTTTAAAAAGCCCAATTGCATACATATTACTTTATGCAATTCAATTGACTACTTTTTACAATTTTTTAATCAAGGCTGTCTGAGATCAGAAGCAAGGAGCCAACCTAAGTCTGTAGAAGAACTGGGGGTGACATGGCTCAGGCAGTAAGAGCAGTCGTCTGGCAGTCGGAGGGTTGCCGGTTCGATCCCCCGCCCGGGCTGTTTCAAAGTGTCCCTGAGCAAGACACCTAACCCCCAAATGCTCCTGACGAGCTGGTCGGCACCTTGCATGGCAGCCAATCGCCGTTGGTGTGTCAGTGTGTGTATGAATGGGTGGATGGAGAAGCATCGTACAGCATTTTGGATAAAGGCGCTATATAAATGCTGTGGCAAGTTCTCCAACATGCTTGGAACAACCTCCCTGCTGATTGTCTTATAGAACTGCAGGACATCGTTGGCTATCTCAGAGAAGTGATGCAGTTTTAACGCCAAAGGGTGGTCACAAAAAATATTGATTTGACTCAGTTTTTAGCAATTCTCCCAAATTACCAAGATTTAATGTAAAATGTATAGTACGTTTATTTATGACCTTTCATTTAATTATTTTTGAAAGAATCTTATCTGTACAGAATGTTATACAGGTGCCTAAGAATTTTGCACAGTACTGTATATCTGTCTATAGGTGAGTTTCCGTCCAGATGTTTCACAAATGTTATAGTAAGCAAAAGAAGCAAATGTGAATTAGAGTGTTTTCATCAACTACTGTTATGCGAATACTGTAAAGAGGGCACAAGATTACGTCGTCAAGAGTGATAGCCAGCTGCCCTTTTCTTGGGCTTTCTGGAGAGGACTCATGTGACTTAGGTCCCTGTTATGTCATAATTATTTGGAAAAATCTGCTTCATCACCCTTTGTTGCATCTTCTCTTTAGTGGTGTGTCAACTTTCATGCCTTTAATGCCAGGTGTAAATCAAATTTCAGGCATTTGTATTGGCACTTAGGCATTTTTTTTCTTATACGCAAATTTGCATTTTGGATAAAAAGAAGGTTGGCTAGAAAGTTTACTTTTGTATTGCAATTAAGTGACTGAGTTCATTGGAAGCCCAACAAAGCGCTAGGATGCTGAACTGTGTCAGTATTCACAGGCCCAGTCACAGAATTCATATGACTGTTGGACATTTGCAGCGGAGACAAGATCGTAATGTTTTCTCGGAAAACTCCAGATTTCCAGAGTGTTTTCTGTTGGCGTCTCTGGGATGTCGGAGTTTTGGAACATCTGAGGATTTATTCTTCTGAAAAGTGCTAAAACCGTCTCCCCTCATCTCCCAGCAGCAGCTTGTGTCCTTGCAGCAGAGACTAGGCTGAAACATATGGGCATCTTTGAAGATTAAACAGGGCTTTTGGCTTACACTGCTCTAGTCAGCAAAGACTTCTTTCTAACATATTGGCTGCATTTGGATCTTGCGGGCACCTTGAATGTGCTGGTGTACTTACAGATTATGACAGAATTTTACAAACTAACGTGAAAAAATTTAAAAAGAATTAGGAAATGTAATAACTGCTTGTTCATATACGTAAGTTGTCATGAAGTAATGTAGTTGTTAACTAACTAACTACTGAGAAGTTAATCTGAACAGCTTTGTTTATGTATTTGTACATCATTGTTTCATGTTAATACTGATCGTACTACACCTCAATGATAATCAGCCTGAAATTTTGTACAAGTAGTATGCGGTTTATCCTATGGTATGCTAATTTATAAATATTTATGTAACTAATCCATTTGTTTGTTGTTAACAAATACATTAACTAATGACAAGTTAATGTCCTGCTTAATTAATGTATTTGTACATCAATGATAACTACGTTCATTCATGCCAGTTCATGTACCCTTATTGTAAAGTGTGACCCTTGAGCCAGGCAGGTACACATTAGCCTACTAAAACCCTAAAAAGGCCATTATTTAAGATGGAGGTCAGTGGCGGTCTGTGTCTATGCCTCAGATTTTGATGAATATAGATGAAGAAGATGTACTCTGGGTATTAACTGAACCCCCCCCCCCACATTCCTTTGCTTGAGATCATGGGAATGGTGGGAAATATGTAACATCTGACACTTTAGAACCCCTTCCCTCCGAAACATTTGCACAAACCGTCCAATATCAACACCAACATAAATAGTGGGAGTATGCAATGTGGGCGATTCAGACACCAGAGCTGTGCCCCATGTGACAAGGACCCAGAACTTTCCAGAAATAAGAGCAGCAGGGAAAACGGCAGTCTAAATGTTTTCCTTTTCCGTTTTGTTTTCCAGACGTGGAATCTGTTCCCAGCCTTTTGTTTCAGTCCGAAATTAAATCTTTTCTGGGTAATTACTTTGGACAAAAGGTCAGAAATAACTGACCTTTCACTGAGAAAAAGGAATGTAACACAGGATGAGCATTTGTTTGGATGTACCAGATATTTCTAAATTATCTCTGTGAAGAACTTGCCTTTAAAGAAATGGTTGTAAATTCAGTGTCATTTTAAATGCAAAAAGAAATCAGGTGATCTGTGTGCTTATTTTTCTGAGAATTTCATTGAATGCACTTTAAACCAGAAGCAGTTTAGAGTGTTCTGCTTTTGTTTGGTTCCAGTTCCAGTCTTCACAAGTGTTCACAATGTTGCAGCAAAGTTGAGACAACTTTGAATGTCAGCCGGTGTAATCCATCCACCCATCCATTATCTAACCGGCTTGTTCTTGCTCAGGGTCACGGGGATGCTGGAGCTTTCCCAGCATGCATTGGGGAAGAGGCGGAAATACACTGGGGACAGTCCGTCAATCCATCACAGGGCACACTCCATTCACTCACACTCTTACACCTACATACGCACTCATACACCTAGGGGCAATTTAGACTACAATTAGCTGTCATACTGATGAAAAATGACTTGTTGGTTGTTGCGTGCACTGCCATGGGTACAATGGAAATGTAGGACAGGAATTGTTTGTGAGAGAGAATGTGATCCGTGTGTCTTTTGTATTTGTGTGAATACGTTTCCAAACATGACCTCTGGAGTGTATGGACTGGGTGGTCTGATATCACAGATACTTTTACTGCACAAAAAATAAGTCAAAATATAATTATTTTCAGTCATTTCAAATAATTATTAGCATTAGAAAACAAACTAATTATAGTAATAATTATTATAAGTATTATTATTAATAATGATAATATTAATAATTATTAGTAGTATTATTAATTGTAGTAGGAGTAGTTTTATTAGTATAATAACAGTAATAGTGTTAGTAGTAGTACCGTAGTATAGTAGGAGTATTACGCCACCCTTACATTTTCACACTGTGCACCAGTTACTCCCTGATAGGTTATTAATGTTGTTATGATTTCTGCTTAATCCAGGCTTGTGCTTGAAATAATTAAGTCTGTTCAGCACAGCTGATGTCACTGAAGGATTTTTGTTTTGTTCCAACGTCAAATGTTGCCAACCCCGTCAGTGAAGAGTTTTGGCATTCTGGGAGAAAACTCTCTTGTTGGACAGGAAAGGGCACAGTCCTGTGCGCCTAGTGCGTCAGCAGGGATGTAATGCCCCTACATTCCTTAGAAAGGTGTATGTGTTGCTCTTTGTGTAACCTGTAATCAGAGAAGACAATTCCCGCTGTGTACCTGCAGCATTCCAAGAACTGTGGGATTTTTACAGCTAATAATAATAATTGAACAGAGCCTTAACAGATACCAGACCATGGGGCCCATCCATGCACTAGAACAGAGCCTTAACAGATACCAGACCATGGGGCCCATCCATGCACAAGAACAGTGCCTTATCAGATACCAGACCATGGGACCCATCCATGCACTAGAACAGAGCCTTATCAGATACCAGACCATGGGGCCCATCCATGCACTAGAACAGAGCCTTAACAGATACCAGACCATGGGGCCCATCCATGCACTAGAACAGTGCCTAAGCAGATACCAGACATGCTTTTTAAAGAGACTGTGACCCTGGGAATAAAGCTGTTGTAGAACGGTGGTGTAAAGCTTCACAGTTTTGGGAGAGTGTTGGCAGGGGAGGGGGTAATAATTGGGAAATTGTCTGTCCATGCCCAGGGAGATATAATGGAGTATAATGTCTGTGTGTCTGTCCATGCCTAGGAAGATATAATGGAACATAAGGTTTATATGTCTGTCTGTCTGTGAGCAGCTGGAAGAGAAAAGAGCAATGCCACCAACCAATGTGTCTTGCTCACACAAACCGTCCCGTGCCCTGACACTCACTCAGCGTTTGGGCCACGCATCACTCCCAGACCTGCAGCGGTGACGTTTGACATTTCTCATGTTGTCCCACAACTACTGAACATCTTCTGACAGCTGCCCTCGGTAAGCTGGCCTTTACTGGGAATGTTACGCAACTTTGGGGGAAAAACTGAAATAAGGCAGTGCTATTTTCAAAGATGCACAACTGGATGAAGATGGCGCTGAAGAGAAGACAGGAAGTAGATGACAAAGACAGGAAGTTGAGGGTATAGATAGGAAATGGAGGGTAAAGACATGAAATGGAAGACAGGAAATGGAGGGTAAAGACATGAAATGGAAGGTAAAGACAGGAAATGGAGGGTAAAGACTGGAAATGGAAGGTAAAGACAGGAAGTGGAGGGTAAAGACAGGAAGTGGAGGGTAAAGACATGAAGTAAAGTGTAAACACAGACTGGTTCAGAGGGGAGGGACCAGGCTACGCTGGTTAAAGCTATGGCATCAGGTGATTTGCGGTGCGGGGGGTTCTTAGGGGTCATTGTCAGGGGCAAAGGCTGCGTTATCGCCAAGTTCTGGCTGCAGACCCTCCCTCCTGACGCCACTGCTGACCGCGAAGGCTGAGGGGGACCAGATACGGCAGTGCGCACTTCCTGTAGGAAATGAGTGCATCTTTATCAGTGCTCCCCCAGTGACACATGGGGACAGAGGAAGGGGGACGCAGGCAGGGCAACTCGCACCGCTTCAACCTCAACTGTCAACAGCGGGGAAAAGAGCCCCAGAGACAGGGGAGGGGGGCTCAACATTCAGGAAATGAAATGAAGCTCCACTTCACAAACTGGTGAAATAGCCATCATGGGCTTAATGCTAATTTCCTGAACTGGCTGTAATAAAATGGAATGGAATACAACACTATCACTATTTCAGATCTGTTACTGCATATTTGTTTGCCGAAAAATATATGTAGTTGGAGTAGTTTTATTAGTATTAATATAATAACAATCCTAGTAATTGTAGTAGGATTATGCTACCCTTAAAATAATGAAGTTCCACTCTGTACCAGTTACGTCCTGATAGGTTATTAATGTTGTTATGATTTCTGATCAATCCAGGCTGTCCCTCTAGGCCACCTTTTCTGGTGATCTGTGTGCTTGAAAGAATTAAGTCTGTTCAGCACAGCTGATGTCACTGAAAGCTTTTTGTTTTGTTCCAACAACATACATTGCCAACCCCGTCAGTGAAGAGTTTTGGCATTCTGGGAGAAAACTCTCTTGTTGGACAGGAAAGGGCACAGTCCTGTGCGCCTAGTGCGTCAGCAGGGATGTAATGCCTCTACATTCCTTAGAAAGGTGTTTGTGTGGCTCTTCGTGTAACCTGTAATCAGAGAAGACAATTCCCGCTGTGTACCTGTAGCATTCCAAGAACGGTGGGAACTGTGTGTGAATCTTGCATTATTCAGTTGGATTTGCTAAACATGAATACATTTCCTGAAGGTGTGCGTTTCTACCGGAGCCGGCTAAACAGCGAGGTCATACAGAGGTACAGTCGGGTTGAAAAACACTCGTACCTGAAGGAGCTCTTATAGTGTAGTGTTCACCAGCTGTGCACAAAGAGCAATGTTACTGGCTGGAGTTACGCAGCGACAGCAGTCGGCCTCAGACACACACACAGTGTCCGTTGTTACCGGGTATTGGATCAGGAGCTGGATTATTTTCGCATTTACAAAGGGACTGCAAAGGTATTTCTGGTGAAGACTGGCCGATGGAGAGATTTGGACATAGAGCTTCTGAAATTACTGGGCTCATCTCCAGCTGTACCGCTAATGCCCTTTCCATCCTTTAGGCCTCGCTGCTCAGCGTAGTCATGCAACTTCATATCGTTTTCTTTGTAGTTCTGAACACATGCGTGAACCCCCACCTGCACACACATACATGTGCACGCACACAGGCACCTACACACATGCTCAGGCACATACAGCCTGAATGAAGACAGTATGATCAGGTAGTCAGCAGTATGAATCGATGTGTCGAGGTAGTCTACAGTATTCCTCTGCACCAGTCTGTCCTCTGTGGACAAACCCTAATCCTTTTTCCCTTCTGTAAGTTGGAAGTTACATTGACTTAATCTGTATAGCCATGTTAATGTCCATATGAAAACATACTGTAATATGAAAACAAGATAAGGATGTCATTTTACTTCAATGCTGAGGTCTAATTCCGTCAGCACTGCTGTCTCCTGTGCTTTCCCTACGATAGCCGCTTGTGTGTTGATTGGTAATTAGTGTGACGTCTTTGTGCTGCTTGGAGCGGCATTAGCGCTGAGCCCTGCTGTTTGAGGGGGCACCCCGTGTGACTGCGCTAACGCTAACGGAAACGGACTCCCCACCAGGGCTGAGGACGGTCAGCCACGTCACCTAAACAACACATCCCATCCCGGCCGAGTGCTGGTCTGCAGAGCCGCTTTAGTATGGGCGTGAGGAATCTGCAGTGAATTTCTTTTCTCGCAAATGAGTTGGCCTTTGTGTTTCAGATTGCAGTGGTTAATACAAACTCATACACCCAGTATGAATGGTGGAAGTAACGGAGGTGGAGGTGATAAAAATGCCAGTGACTTGATAAATTAGCATTTAAGAAACATTTAATGGATAAAAGTTAAAGCGATCTCTCAGAACAATTGAATGAAACCGGTTTGGGTAGATAAATCACCACCACTCTGCACTGCCTGACTGTTGATCATTTGTCATTTTAATTACCCCTCATGTCAATCAAAAAGACCCGCCCACTGAATTTCATCAAAGCTTTCTGCTCTGTGTTGCCAACCTTCAATCTGCAGACGATCTGTCGTCACCTCAGCTGCAACCTACCCAACCATATCTCGTAGTTTACATTCACTTCAGTACCACTTGCTTGTCTATCTTTGAGGAATGACTGCAGCCAAACTGATGCTAGAACGACAGAGCACAATGTTATTGCGTAAACAAGGTTTATGTAGGACAAAGTCACAAAGTTACCCGTTGTTTTGACTTGCCGCCACCATGTTTATGAATCATCAGAAAGGACTGTGATTGGTTGCTTGGAAGCTGTGGGAAAAGCCTTCTTCTAATTCAGTGACTGTGGCCTTCTGATGCATACAGTCCTGGATGACTGGTCAGGGCATGCAAACCTTAAACCACAAGCTGGCAGAGCAGCAGTGGTGGATTTAAAAATGAGCATTTTGTGTGTGTGTGTGTCTGTGTGTGTGTATGTGAGAGTGTGTGTGTGTGAGTGTGTGAGTGAGTGTGAGTGTGAGTGTGTGTTTGTGTGTGTGTGTGTGTGTGTATGTGAGAATGTGTGTGTGTGAGTGTGTGTGTTTGTGTGTGTGTGTGTGAGTGTGTGTGTGAGTGTGAGTATGAGTGTGTGTCAGTCACGGCTACTGCCACTGTCACTGAAAATTTTCCTTTATCAGTCCTTTTAATCAAATCACTTACATTTCTCTTTGAGATTAGATCTCATCATCAAATTATTTATTATTTAATAGCACATTTCTCCATTCACTTGCACTTTCATCAAATAATTTTTTTGTTCCTTCCATAATTCCATAATCCATACTTCATGTTTCACTTATAGCATAAATTGTATGCATTAATTTGTATGCATTCACAAATAAATGTATATTATTTGAAAATGAAAACTTGACAAATATGCTTGCTGTACTCTTGTTTGAGAGCATTCGACTTGACTAGTCAGTAAAAGTGAGCAGGCCCGTGTGTAATAAAAAAAAACACTAAGTAATGTAAAAAACAGAAAAGACAGCTTTCTCCACTACATCTATTTGCAGCCTGTTGTTTTTACCAACACAGGGTTATCCTGCGTCAGTGTACCAAGCCCAAAGACAGCTGAGAAACCGTCAGAGCATCACTTCCTGCGACCCACCAAAACGCAGCCCAACGCAACACCACAACACCACACGTCTCTCTGTGCCTGCATCTTTCAGCTTGCATTGCATTGCAGAACATGCGATATGTTTTTGTAAATAGCTGTGTACATTTTTGCGAAAAAATAATTCATTTGTAGTGTGGGCACGAGGTTTGCAATGAATTACCCGGAAAATGAAATGATCTTTGGGCAGCTTAATTGCTTCCGCGGTTGTGAGAGGAATGAACGTGCAGCGGTTGAAGGAGGGGGGTAATCGTGTGAGCCTGGCTCCGTTGCCCTCACTGTTTACAGTTTCCTCTCCAGCCTAAAATGGCATGAACGCTGCTGGCGGGGCCCTTCCAGGGGGGTCGCGGCCCTGTCGCTGCAAAAGGGCATAAAATGTCTTATGGCAACTCTGTCGCATTAAAATGAAACACATAAAAGGCTGTCCGAGAGAAACGTTGTCCGACGTGATGCCACTGGTTTTAAAAAGCAAAGTTCATGCATGATTTCTTATCTCCGTGATTATAATGAATATTTTGCTTTTTAAATGTCTCTATTTTGTGTTTTGGTGAAGTAGCTAAGGGGACTGTTTATTCCGTGATATACCCCGAATCAGTTCCCATACTGCTGATTGTTTGTCTGTCCTTGTGTCTCCTCTGAGTGTGTAAAAATGCCGGCCAGTTGAGATTAACAGCAGAAACGGCGTCATTTCATCGGACAGGATCATAAAGAGTGTGCTGCAGAGAGCCTACCTAAAGAGGCCCCTTGACAATTCCCCATGCAGACACACACATACACACACACACACACACACACACACGCTCATACACACACACACACACACACACACCCACACACGCAGACGCGCTCTCTTGCAGACGGGAGCCGGTTTTGCAGTGTAGGAGCCCCGTAGCTGAGTGTGTGTGTTTGGGGGAGCAGAGGGAACAGTCCAGAAAGCTGCTACGCTCCCAGGATTAGCCCTCCTGTGATCAGGGAAAGAAGGATCAACCACGGTGCACGTGTCTGTCTCTCTCTCTCTCTCTCTCTCTCTCTCTCTCTCTCTCTCTTACGCTCTCATCCCCTTGCTCTGTCTTGTTCTCTTGCGATCTTTCTCTCTCTCTCTCTCTCTCTCTCTCTGTTGGAGGAGGGAGGTAGAAGAGGGAGGGACGGAGCCTCTATGCTTCCCTGTGTGTGCGCCACACAAACACACCACACGTGTGCAAGCCAGCGAGCGGGTTAGCGTGTGTGAGCTGAGCTGAGCGGAGCTGAGTGGAGCTGTGTGGGGTTGGTTTATGCAGGCGATCGAGCCTGTGCACGTGTGAGCCGGGCTGCAGAGGTGCAGTCTCGTGGACCCCTCTCCCGACCGCCGGCGTCCCCGTGGAATGAGAGAGACGGCAACGTCGGAAGGAAGACTCGGCAGGAACACTCCGGAGCGCTCCTCAGATGACATTGAGCTTTTCGACCCCCCCCCCCACCACCACCCCTCATTGGATCCGCATTCCTCCCTCTCTCTCTCTCCCTCTCTCTCTGGAGGAGCGAGTGATGCACTACGGAGAGCTGCTGCTTTAAGTGGATCAATATCTGTGTTTGCCGTGGATGAGGGGATCGCTGACCGCCCGCGGGCGACCAGGCGGTGCTAATCGCGGTGCGGCGGCGGACCGGCCGGCTCTGGCCAGATGACTGCACATGCTCAGAAGAGGGAAGGAACAGCCCAGTCCCAGCCGCTAGTCCCAGCCCCAGTCCCGGCATGGTCTTCCCCCGCAGCGGGCTTGCACCCTGTCCCCCTCCCTCCTCGCTCTCTCCGCTTCTGTCTCCGGTCTGCGGGCGGGGAACGCCACAGCGCTAAGATGCGCCAGCGAGGCCCGGGAGCTGCCGGCCGAAGGAAACCTGGGAAAGACGCGAGAGCGGGGTACGCCCGCGTGAATCTGGGGCTTCTCCACCTCTGACTTTCCGCTTTAACTCTCCGCAGAGTTCGTCTTTTTTAAAAACCTTTCTTTCTTTCTTTTTTTTACTTGAGCGCCGCACGCTCAGCGGGATTGATTTGCGTCCTGTCAACAGACCTGAGAACCTGCCGGTTGGGTTTTTTGGTTTTGGGTGGGTATTTGGGAAGGGGCCGGGAGGTGGGACTCTGTGGAAGCGCGCGCGGCCCCCCAGGACCTCGGGGTTGTTGCTCACATGTGGATACGCTCACGTGGCTGCAGACGGAGGGTGATGCCAGCGTTCCCCCCGGCGCTGGGCCGCTGCTTTTCCTGAGTGACGGCAGCAGCGGACACAGCCTCTCTGATGAAGCCTGGCCGCGCTCACATGGGACGGGAAAAGAAGATGATGCACGTCAACAACTTCCCCTTCAGGAGGCACTCCTGGATATGGTGAGTGGGGCCCAGGGCCGCCCGGCCCCGCCGGGCCCCGCTACGGGGGTTACACGTCAGACAGCAGGCCGTGTGTGTGTGTGTGTGTGTGTGTGTGGGTCTCTTAGCCTAGTGCAGTTGGTACAAGCCTGGCTGTGTGTGTGTGTATGTGCATGTGTGTGTGTTGGTCTCTTAGCCTAGTGCAGTTGGTACAAGCCTGGCTGTGTGTGTGTGTGTGTGTGCATGTGTGTGTGTTGGTCTCTTAGCCTAGTGCAGTTGGTACAAGCCTGGCTGTGTGTGTGTGTGTGTGTGTGTGCATGTGTGTGTGTTGGTCTCTTAGCCTAGTGCAGTTGGTACAAGCCTGGCTGTGTGTATGTATGTGCTGGCTCAGTGTAGCTCAGTGTGGCTCAGTGTAGATCAGTGTGGCTCAGTGTAGCTCAGTGTGGCTCAGTGTAGCTCAGTGTGGCTCAGTGTAGCTCAGTGTTGGCTCAGTGCTGGCTCAGTGTAGGTCAGTGTAGCTCAGTGTGGCTCAGTGTTGGCTCAGTGCTGGCTCAGTGTAGCTCAGTGTAGCTCAATGTTGGCTCAGTGCTGGCTCAGTGTAGCTCAGTGTGGCTCAGTGTAGGTCAGTGTGGCTCAGTGCTGGCTCAGTGCTGGCTCAGTGTAGCTCAATGTTGGCTCAGTGCTGGCTCAGTGTAGCTCAGTGTGGCTCAGTGTAGGTCAGTGTAGCTCGGTGCTGACTCAGTGTAGCTCAGTGCTGGCTCAGTGTAGCTCAGTGTTGGCTCAGTGTTGGCTCAGTGCTGGCTCAGTGTTGGCTCAGTGCTGGCTCAGTGCTGGCTCAGTGCTGGCTCAGTGTTGGCTCAGTGTGGCTCAGTGTGGCTCAGTGTTGGCTCAGTGTTGGCTCAGTGCTGGCTCAGTGCTGGCTCAGTGTAGCTCAGTGTTGACTCAGTGCTGGCTCAGTGCTGGCTCAGTGTTGGCTCAGTGTGGCTCAGTGTTGACTCAGTGCTGGCTCAGTGCTGGCTCAGTGTGGCTCAGTGCTGGCTCAGTGTAGCTCAGTGTAGCTCAGTGCTGGCTCAATGTTGCATTGGTGTAGCTCAGTGTTGAGGTGGGGGGGACCTCGTTTTGCTTGGGCTTCAGTAGTGAGTCAACTCTTTTATTGGATGCTTGGGATGAGAGCTCTATAATTCATATCAAATCACTTTCTCAAGTTTTTTATCAAAGCCTTTTCACCCTTTTTTGCATCATATGAAGGAAGCAATGTCTTCTGAATATTGGTAAAAGCATATGGCTGCTAAGGACTGCCCCACCTTACATACAATCCTTGATCACTCCCTACTCCCCAGCTAGACCACTCCGGTCTGCCAGCTCTGGTCGCCTTATGGTTCCCTCTCTACGAGCACCTGGTGGTCGAGCTGCACGTTCACGCCTGTTTTCCGTTCTGGTACCTCGGTGGTGGAATGACTTGCCTACCACTGTCAGGACAGCAGAATCCCTCCCCCTATTTCGACACAGACTCAAAACCCACCTTTTCAAACTCTACCTTAGTCCTCCCTCCTGATTTCCCCCGCCCCTCCTTTCTGATATCCCTATCCTTGTCTAACCCCCCCCCCCCCCCCCCCAAAAAAAAAAATAATAATAATAATTGCACTTATGAACTTATGATGATGACTATGTTTAGAACAGCATTCCATGTGTATTTTCCTAGTTATTGATATGATGCTTTGACTTAAGGTAGAACCTATGCACTTGCAAGTCGCTTTGGATTAAAAAAATGTAAAATGTAAAATTCTTTTGAAGAAGGTGTCACTAATTTCTTATAATATGTTTGCATTCATTTCTAAAGGGGCAAATTATATATTTGATCCAGGTGTGTAGTCCATTACTAACGTATTAAGTGGTCCCCTGGAACAGAGAAGACACCAGTGTGCTGGTCCGGGGCTGTAATTTGAGTGTTGGGTGGATTTGCACAGTGTCTGGTTCCTGCTCCGGTATGCTCTGGTTGGCACTGTGCACGTTTGGTCGTCCTGGAGAATAAAGCAGTATGTAGGTCGGACCCTGGCCAGTGGCCATGCCACTGTATGTCCATTTCGGTAAATGGTTGGCATTTATATAGCGCCTTTGTCCAAACACTGTACAATTGATGCTTCTCATCACACACACCAACGGCGATTGGCTGCCATGCAAGGCACCATGCAGCTCAACAGGAGCATTTAGGGGTTAGGTGTCTTGCTCAGGGACACTTCAACAGACCCAGGGGTGGATCGAACTGGCAACCCGCCGACTGCCAGATGACTGCTCATACCACCTGAGCCAATGTCGCCCCGACTGCATCTTTGATCGCCTCCCCATCCCATTTTCCTTCTTAGGGCTTGTTATGGATTTAGTCTATGTGTTTATTTTGTGTTTTGGTTCTTGGCTAGTGAACTTGTTTTAGTGCTATCGTGCTATTGCATCTGTACTCTCTGGTCTGGGCGTATTAATCAGGGGAAGGCAGTCATGTTTCTCTTACATTCGGAATCGACGGATAAGAGGGAGTCTGCTAAGTCAGTGTATTGTGACGTAAAGGCTGTTGCGTTTGCATGGTAATAACCAGGTTGCAGTACACGGCTAGAGCATAAACAGCCTTTGAAGTCCCGGAAAGGCGAATGTTTTTGCTTTTATCGTATAGCAGCTCGGTAAACAGAGAGGTCATAAAAGACCAGCCCGGCCCTGGCATCTGAAGGACCCTTAAGGAGGCTGTTCAGGCGCCGAGGTAAGAGAATAATGGTCATAAATACCTCCTCTGTAGGGCTGGTCCGGCCTGTTTCCTCATTCCCGCTGGGGTTTTGACAGATTGATCATCTCTAAAAACAGGGCTAGCCTATAATTTCACTTGATGTTAGGCGGTTTCCTAATTGGTTAGTACTCCGTGTGAAACCGTTGACAGATGACGTCTTCTTTGTTGAAACCGTTTACAGTGACGTGGAGGAGCCAGTTGGTTTCACAAGAGCCGCATTGCCCGCGTTCTCCACCAAAACACGCACCCCACTTAAATACCTTCCCCACCCCCCAAAGTGCATGACCCAGGGGCCTACAGGGAGGTCTGTGACTGGGGCCCTGCTGTGGGACAGAGGCCAGGAGTCTGGAGAACACAAGGGGAATTAGGTGTAGGGATAACCTAGTGGATTAGGCACTTGAATCTGAAAGGTTGGTGGTTTCAAGCTCCAGACATAGCCACAATAATGTCAATGCAGCTGGTGGGCCCTTGAGCAAGGCCTGTAATCCCACATTGCATGGTTCCTGGAGTGTTCAGTATGAGCACTGTGTTTTTGGAGTGTTCAGTCTGAGCAGGGCAGTGTTATTGCTTTCACAAGCAATACGGAAACGGAAATATCCGTTTTTCCTGGAGGGGAGATTATTCCCTCACTGTCACACACAATCAAACAGGGCAGTCAAGTGCTTGACGGTGTAGGAGGAGGGTGGGCCTGCCATTTTATTATGGTCAATCAAAGAAGAAGCTGAATCACTTGCTCATCGGCAATACCCTGTAACTGAGGTATGTGGTGATCCGTGGGCTCTCTCGTGCACACCTGAGGTGGCATTTCTAAAGTGTTGACTCAGAGCTTTATGCCTCAGCTGAACTTGGCTGGGGGTTGCCTCATCTGGAGAACAGCTGGAAGCCCCTGCACCCAGTGCGAGAGTGTACCTTAGCCGAGAGCAGGCTCACGTTCCTTTCTCGTCCATGACAGGCTCGGCCATTACGTGCGATGGAAGCAGAGCTCCCTTTCTCCAGACAGACGTTAGGCAAGGCCAGCATAAACACCGGCATTTTAGAGTTCCAGTTACAGCTCGCCTTGCACCCCAAGGTGAGGGATCCTGTCCTTTGGAGGGACTAGAAAGGGACTTGTTGACCCAGAACGGTCAGCACTTTGGTGTCCGTTTTCTTACTGAAACACTACACCTCTGAAAACCAGTGACTGTTTCACTGCGTACCTGGGTCAAATACGTCATGTGTTTGGATTTATATGTTTTTCTATGCTTTACTGAGCTTGTCTGCTGTATTTGAACCTATTAAATATACAAAAAATGCAAGCCCTGAAATCTGGTCCTTTTGGTTGGCTCAGTTGCACCAGGAAAGATCAATGGAGTACAGAAAAGTATTTGAATCCTAAACAATGACATATTTGACCCAGGTCTGGGGTCCACTGATGGCGATAAACCCTGGAAAGAAGAGTCAGTGGTGACTGGATTGGAAGTGTCTTACAGTGCAGATAGAGATGTCATGAGTGTTATGGTATCCTGGCTACAGTTTAAAAGGCGGTCATACCTTGTTTGCGTAATAGGAGTCACTGAGGGCTTCCTGCATTTTCTTGGGTTTACGGCACCCTAATATCTGTTGGGTTTATGTCCCTCGACTGTAATGAACACCACTGGCTCTAGAAATGATGTTTTTATGAGGATGCTGTGACAACTGGTCATGTGATGTCATCAAACGCACCATCCTAGTAGGGATAGCATTAACTCCCCCCCTTTCTTTGCTTCTTGCGATAGATATAAACATAACACAGAATGGAGGATCACACTATATTTTTGGAGGGATTACACTATATCATGTTGTACATGTCAATATTTAATGAAATGTGGAATATAAGAAATCATGAGTATTTGTAAATTGTATAAGTTGTATAAAATGCAGTGTGTTGTTATTGCAGCATTAATAATTATGTTTCATATCCTGTATCGTGTCTTCACTTGTCACCTAGATCGCTGTCCTGTGGGGTTTAATGGCTAAGGAACCTGACGCAGTGCTGAATGATGATTGGCTTTCTTTCTTTTAACCAATATAATGGCTTCGTCACAGTCTCAAGGTCACACAGCTCAAATGTCATATTACCAGTTACTCTGCAGCTCTCCCAATTTAGCTTGGGTTATTACAGCCAAATGACATGACATCAGTCAGCCCAATCCAGTCCAGAGGGAAAAACCATAACTGTCAGCCATTTCATTACACATTACAAAGGTGTTCACTTCACAAAACCTTTTCTGAAAAGATTGAGTTCAAAGGATTTTTGTAGAAATGTACAAAATCTGCTACAATGTGCTTGTATGCAGAAAGACTGTTTTGTCTGTTTTGTCTGTCGATCCACTAGCACCACGTGATGTGTTCTGAGGGGTTATTCCTGTACTCCCTCTCCCCCCTTCCCTGGCCGTGTTGTGTTACCGTGTGTTACCGCAGCAGGAATGTGATCAGACCAGTCTGATTGGTCAAACGCTTCAGAGAACACAATCTGACTGGTCAAACGCTTCAGCAGAACGCAATAGGATTGTGCTCAGCTTTGTGTCACGTCCCACTGAAGCTCCTGACTGCAACTATTTTCTTTTAAAAAATGGAGCACCAATATAACACCCTTTATTCAGACGGGGCAGTAAAGAGGGCTTCAGATAGAGATGGTACAGCCAGGAATCAAACTGTCATTGGTATGGATTTATGTTTTGGTTCAGAGCCTAACCCTACACACAATCACACAGGAGGAGTGTTCTGCACTTGGCCAGATTTGTTGCTGGTCGTTATGGTGCTTTATCTGGCTTTAACTCTCTCAGCTGAGCTGGTAACGGCTGGTTAATGTGGCCAGGGAGCAGCTCCTAATAATTATGGATGAAGCCATTCAGTATGAATGAAGGCATTTCCTGGTGCTGTCACACCTGTTTAAAAAAACAGTGGCGACCCCAGTGGCGCAGGGTTTGGGGTTAATTGAGGGAAAGTGGTTAGAGCGCGTGTGCACTGCTGTGTGTGCACTACCTGAACCTGAAGGCCACGACCCTGAGCTTTCTGTTTCCCCGGTAACACAGCCAGTGAAGGAACGTTCTAGCGATCGGGTGATGACGCAGCAGTGTGTCTGAGAGTCTCTGCCTCCAAGTAATCGCTGTTCGTTGCATTTTTCTGCAGCCTTTTCCAATGAAAGTGAAGTATTGATTCTAGCCTGATAATGGAAGCTTTTCCATTATCCATTCTCTTCTGCTGTGGGTTATCCATGGTCTTCATCCAGTGGTCATTCTCCCTGCCATTCTGCAGTACTCACAGTACAGCGCGGAGGTGCTCACACGTCTCTGAGGGAGAGAAACGTCTTGCTTGGAAACCCAATATGTCATTAACGGTCAAAACGGGTTGACGGTTTTTTAAAACCACAGACTGCTGAGTAATACATTGTTACAAATGAATGGAAAATAACTGACAACATGACCTTTGGATTTTTAATAAGCAAGGTTAAATATAGATGCACATGTACAGCCGAAATTCTGCTGTCGCTATTCTTGGTTTATTGCGCACCATGTAAAATACGTCATGTGAACTGGAGAAAATTTAAATTGAAACAAAGGTTCAAGTGTAATCAACACCTAATATGTGAGGCGCTAATAACCCAGCTATAAGATGAGTAGCAGGGAGAATGAAAGTGAAGGAGAGAGCCAGACCAGTGCTTAAAGAGGAAATAATATATACTGTAATTAAATCAGTTTCACATTGAGACGGGACCCTTGTGCAGCGCAGTGTTTGGTAATGATTTCTTTATGGGAGAGCTGGTCGCTTCAGGGAGATTGAAGGTGTTATACATGACGATATGCCTGTTGTACGGCTCCAGGGAGTCTAGTGCTGGGAGCATAAATCACGGTCCTTGAGGGGAGGTAAATGGTTGGTATTTATATAGCGCCTTTATCCAAAGCGCTGTACAATTGATGCTTCTCGTTCACCCATTCATGCACACACACACACACACACACACACCAATGGTAAGTGGCTGCCATGCAAGGCACCAACCAGTTCGTCAGGAGCATTTGGGGGTTAGGTGTCTTGCTCAGGGACACTTCGGCACACCCAGGGCAGGAATCGAACGGGCAACCCTCCGACTGCTAGACAACCGCTCTTATCGCCTGGCCTGTTCCATGTCCGTGTCCCACACCCACACCTCGCTCCTCACGCAAATGGCCGCAAACTAAAATGGAAAGCCGACACAGCCTTCTTTGGGGAACCAAAAAGCCGCCTGCCCCCTCCGCCCCCAGTCACCATGGCTACGGTTCCCGAAGGTCGGGAGGGCGCCTGTCAGTTAAGACTGCCGCCGTACGATGGTACACTTGGTTAGGTCGTTAGCGTTGCATCTCCTCTGTCAGATTTCCCTGGAGCCTGCAGCTGTTAGCAGCCTGCCACCCCATGTTGTGTGCGGGCCTGTCTCAGGCCCAAAACATACCCTACGCAAGTACACGACTGCTAGTGACAGCGTAGGGCCAACACACTGCAAACGCATTGTCCGCTTGTGCATACTCAACGTGCGTACTTATGTCCCTGTGGAGGTAATGCTTACACTTTTCAATAAGGTTCCATGACTTGGCATGAAATGATGTAGCTGTTGACTAACTACTACTGAGAAGTTCATCTGTACAGTTCTGTTAATGTGTGCATCATTAATTCATGTTCGCAACTACATTAGTTATTACCAATTCATATTGGAATGAAAAAGTCAGTTAATGTATTTGTTAATGGTTAACTAATTATAAGTTTGTCCTATGGTTTGCTAATGTATAAATATCATGTATCAAATGTGTTAGTTGATAACAAATTTAATTTCATGCTGTATTTGTCCATCATTAATTCATGTTAACAACTACATTAGTTAATGCCAATTCATGAACCTTATTGAACGTGTGACCAAGTTAATAAGCAGATCATCCACGATAGTTGTGAAAAACTGAGCGGAAGAAAGCACAAATGGAAGAAGGTGAATTTGTTATATTGTCGCCTGCTACAGCGCCCCCTCGCTGCTACATTTGACACTGCAGCTCGTGCTTAAGAATTTTAGGCAACATATTTTGTAACATTTACACTGGATTTGTACATATCCTGGTGCTGTATGTGTTTACAATATCTGTTGTATCATGCCTTGCTTCTTGCCTGATGTCTGTACTGTGTTTGGCCTGTAGCGTAGTGGTTAAGGTACATGACTGGGACACGCAAGGTCAGTGGCTCGATCCCCGGGGTAGCCACAATAAGATCCACACAGCCATTGGGCCCTTGAGCAAGGCCATTAACCCTGCATTGTTCCAGGGGAGGACTGTCTCCTGCTTAGTCTAATCAACTGTACGTCACTCTGGATAAGAGCGTCTGCCAAATGCCATTAATGTAATTAATGTAATACCTACAGACTTAGCCTATATTTACCATGTGAACCATGATGTTCATGGCTGTCGACAACGGATACAATTCTAATCACATTAACCAGCCCTTCTTTGATCCATCGCTGGTGGAGGGTCCTGGTTCTTATGATCCATCGCTGATGGCACGTTTTGGCTTTTATGGTTTCGGTTTCATTGTGGATGACATCCAAAGAGCTTGCTGATCCTGTTCTATGAAGAAACGCGAGATCCCCCTGTGGTTACATGAACCCAATTTATGTAATCAGATTTACAGCCTAACGCCGTGGCTTAATTGACCCTTGGTTGACCCATAAGCTGTGGTGACTCAGGGGGCCCAGCCTAGAGAGATTCTGTGGGGCTGGACATTGTTCTGGACAGCCTGGACCTGAACTCCAGGAAAAAATGATGTAATTGTAGAAAAATAATCATTGTTGGTCCATACTGCGCTTTTTGTCAGTCATTCAGTTATTATATATTATTATTGTTATTAATGCATTGCGTACTTAAATCTTTCCTTTTCCTTTAGTTCCGTTGCAGTAGAACAACAGGATGCGGAGTGATACCATTTGTTTAAACATCAAAGGAAAGTGCTGTTATAGTGACGTCATAAAAATTCTGTTTCCTGTTTTTGTCGCAGACTTGTCTCCTGAAACGGCTCCAAATTATAACAAGGCCACTATGTAAGCATCAAGCAAGTGATTAAATATGTATTTAAAATGTTAACATTTAAAGAGTGTGTATGTGTGTGCCTGCGAGAGTTTGTCAGAAAGAGTGTGTGGTTTGTGTGCATGCATGCGTTGGTGTGTGGATTTTTGGCATAAACGCTCTTAGGTCCTTTTTGTTGGACTCTTCAAAGGAATGCAATATGCAAGTGATATTGCACTTTCCAGCAGACCCTGGTGTGCAGAAAAAGTTTTATTTTAGATTTCTGTCTCTTGCCTCCAAATGGCATGTAGAAGGTAGCAGTACTCGGTCAGAAACACTCAGCCTTCACGTGTCACGACCAGGACTGGAGCTCAAGGTGGACTTCATTCAATTTCCTCTCCCTGGGGAGCCTCCTCTTACATTAGCACATAACTGCTGAGATCTGCCTGGTCTGATAGCGTTTCCCTTTCCTGGCGTGCTGTTTGCCCACAAACAGCAATTGGCATTGTTACAAGAAACAATCTTTTTTCTTGATGCCTGTGGCGTGCTATTGCCATATTTGTCTGTAGTGTTATTGTTTTTGTCTGTGATAATGCCATGATTGTGTCTAGTGGAGGTACTTGGCTACTACTAGTGGTATACATGTTTGTAGAGTCACTGTAGTTTTAGGCAACTTGAAATTTTTTACTAGTGGTAATAGTGTTTATAGTATCACTGTAGTTGTGGTGGATGAGATGAAGTTTATTACCAGTGGAATAGTGTTTGTAGCTGCAAATACAATTCGAAGGGGGGGGATTACTCCCGTGTCAAATATGTATATATTTTTAAAAATCATTTTAGTCATTGTTTTGTTTATCAGTTCATTTAAACTTAAGTATATGAATTGAAACATTTTCTTTAGAATTTAGTTCTGGAGCACTGGTGAATGCAGGTGATCTTTGTTTTGTTGGATGTAGGTGAACATGAACAATTTTTACAGGATGACCAATTTGTTTACATATCTGGCATAGTAGCTATGTTATTTCTGTCTTGTATTCCTTCATTGGTTTGGTGCATTTTATATTAAAATCCATACTGTTCTTATTATTAATTTTACTTATTCTTCCCAGTATAATATTCATTTTGGTGTCTATCACTAAATCTGGTTACACTTTATTTGATATCACGTGAATATCAGTTCAATGTCAATTTAAAGTAACGACTCATTGAGACTGTTGATGCTGAGCATACATATGCCTACTCTTGTTGGCTCTTAACTTTGTCACCAAACATGTTATCACATGAGGATGAAATGTGGGTATGTCATGTAAATATGTTGAAAGTTGTGTGATACTCTATTTAGTGGACTGTTGTTGAGCTTCACTTAACATTAAATATTGAAATATCCATGGACTGTCCATTTACGTGCAGTAGATCATAATTTCACATTAAGCTGAATATTTCACAGAGTTGAAATACAGCAAACAGTCTGGTAACACTTTGTTGAGTGTTTCGTAGCAAGAGTGTCAATAGAGCATTTGTTTCAAACGTCTGTTTCCTGTGACAGTCTATCCATTGTGATGTTTTCAGATTTAACCGGAATGTTGCATGTTCAAAACCACAGGAGATGATTTTGTAACACCAGACAAGTGAGAAATTACTACATTGTTACACTGATGCTGATACATGAAAATTTTTGGCATGGTAAATGCACATACTGTAGTGAGGGTTACTCTAGCCAGTGTCTTCTATAGCATGGGGGTTATATTCTCAATTCTCAACCTTTTTATGTTTGATTAGCAGGGAAGTGGCATGGAAGTTCTGAAAGCTTTTAGCCAGAACGCATGTTCAAATCTACTGGGAGGCTGAACAAGTTTTGTGGCCGGAATTACTTGAGAAAATATCCGTGCATGAGATGTCGGTGCAGGAATTGTCTGTGTTGGAGTATTCGTGCGGGAATGTCTGTGCTGGAATATCCATGCAGAAATCTCCGAGCCAGAATATTCGTGCAGGAATTGGGTAGTGTGTTAAATCTGCGGTATGTGCAGAATGTATGTAATTCGGCTCATGGGGATTGGCTGAGAGACTGAATCATGTAAGCTGTGACAAAACACCCTCTTTTCCAGAACTATGGGGCCAGAACAGGGCCATTAAATGGATGATTTACCTCTGGTGTTTCTTTTATTAATTTGATTTTAGTGGGATGTTTTCAGTTGCTCCAGCCAGTTTGTGTGTGTGATGGTGAAATACTTCCAGAATTTTCTGCAGGCCTACTGGCGTTACCACGGCCGGTGTAGGAGCGTCCTGTGTTTTTGTGGACTAAAGCAAAATAATAAATCTAAGAAAATAAATTCCTGTGCGATTAATATGCGTTGAATGTTGTGTGGTTCTCTGGTTAAATGTAGCCTGCAAGCAAAGCTTGTTTATCTACTTTCACTCAAAGACCTGATTGGCTGAGCCGATGACTTCATTAGGTGTCTGGTGAACTGGCGGGGAGCTGCAGGATTAGCTGCAGCATTTGGGAGAGGAGAGGAGAGGGAGGGGGGAGATGAGAGGGAGGGAGGAGGGGAGGAGGGAGGGAGAAAAACTGATCCCTGGTGCTGCCGTCTGAGCACAATGACGGCTGTGATGACCCTGCGCTAATCGCATTCTACTGGCAGCCATCTCAACTCTCTCCATCTTCCCTGACCCCAAACCCCATCTTCCCTGACCCCAAACCCCATCTTCCCAAACCCCATCTTCCCTGACCCCAAACCCCATCTTCCCTGACCCCAAACCCCATCTTCCCTGACCCCAAACCCCATCTTCCTGACCCCAAACTCAGATCTATCCCCTTGTAATAAAGAACATTAAAATGATTTAGGAACATGTGACAGCATGAATATGCAACAATATGCTACAAAGACACTGATTAGTGTCACGTGTGTTAGTAGTACTGTGGAAAATTACAGGTCGAAAGGATGTCAGGAATAAATGCACAGTCATAGCTCAATAGAAAAAAAGACATTATTAGAAAAACCACTGTGACACTTGATGCACTGCGAATCGTACAGGCTGCATGCCCTCTGGGTTTAGCAAAGTCAGGCTGACCCCAGGCTCTGCTCATTGGACAAAGCCGTCATGTAAATGACATAAAGAGGGTGTGAGGATGATTCTCTGACACCGGTCAGTTAGGCAGTAGCATTGCCAGTAGCTTGCAGTGGGTAAACAATCATGACTGAGGACTTGAAGTGGCTTTCCTGCTGTTAATGAGATAAATCAACCGTTCAGCCTCCACCATGCACACACACACACACACACACACACACTGGGGAGGCCCATGACTCAGTCCCATGTCACCATCATCAGACTGGGGTTACTATGGCGATGGGCACAAACAGGGAGCACTGACACGTTAGGAACGTGGATGGAGATGGAGGAGAGAGGGAGAAGCAAGAGAGAGGGAAAGAGCCTCTTAAAAGCCAGAAGCAGTGTATGGTATATGAATAGTATTGCATGTCTCTGCAGCAGGGCTGTGATGGTGGCTGCAGTATCTCTGCTGGAGGGCTGCAGGTTTGCTGGTCTCTCTGCTGGAGGGCTGCAGGTTTGCTGGTCTCTCTGCTGGAGGGCTGCAGGTTTGCTGGTCTCTCTGCTGGAGGGCTGCAGGTTTACTGGTCTCTCTGCTGGAGGGCAGGAGGTTTGCTGGTCTCTCTGCTGGAGGGTTGCAGGTTTGCTGGTCTCTCTGCTGGAGGGCTGCAGGTTTGCTGGTCTCTCTGCTGGAGGGCTGCAGGTTTGCTGGTCTCTCTGCTGGAGGGCTGCAGGTTTGCTGGTCTCTCTGCTGGAGGGCTGCAGGTTTGCTGGTCTCTCTGCTGGAGGGCTGCAGGTTTGCTGGTCTCTCTGCAGTAGCTGCAGTCGCTGCATGACGGTGGGTCTCCCTCCTTTTGTGCTGACCTGGCAGGCCCCGCCCACTGCAGGTCTCTGGTTGCTAGACTTGCAGTTTTGAGCTTCCAGCCCTAATTAGCTTGGCCTCCGCTAAAGAGGAGCTGCACAGCCCTGCTGCAGCCCCCGTATCGATCATTCCGCTGTGATTGATGAGCGCTGAGGAGATTATGTATGGGTGCTCTCGCCTCCCCCCGAGAATGGCCACTTATCATTCTCTGACATCATCCTGCAGCATGCTGCTGTACAGCAAGACTCTTTCTGTACAGGTGGCTTTGCAAACAAGTTGTTACGGTTTTCTTTTATCCTTCTGCCCGATATATGTTTTTGTGACAATTGTTCTGCGATATTTAATTTAACCGTAGGCTGTAATCTTTACTAGGAATTACAGGAGATCACACTCACGGCTTTGGCAGTATTCCTAGAAGTTGGATCAAACCGATGTCACTCCTATAGGAATTGGGAAATTGTGATTTAACTGTGGTTAAGACAGAGAAAGGCTTTGTTCTGCGGAGTTTAACGCTGAGAAGAGTACTTATATTCATAGTGGGCTGGCCAAAGGGTCTGTAGGATTGCAGCAATCGTGTAGCTTTGGGTCCGTGGGCTTCTTTGAGAAAAGAGCGTGATTGCAGTATCACATGTAATGCCATAGCTGTAAATGCGCCGGTTTTAGCGGTTTCTCTGCTGGGGAAAAGTGAATTTCCAGGGCTTGTGTGGTGTCAGAAGCGGCGGCGCTGGTCTATTTTGGAGGCTGGTGTTGGTGACAGGATTGGCCCTCTGGCCCCTCCGCACGGCCCCTGAGGCCTCCAGCATTGGACCGTACTGAGCATGCTCAAACCGGCCTCAAAATAGGCCTGAAGGAGACCTGCACCGGCATGTTGTTATGTGAAGGACAGAGACCCGTCAATCATCCACAAACCGATCGACTGGTCTGCCACATCCAGCCCAGCTGTTCACATCATTAATTTTCTCCAAAAAATAAAAAGCTGTGATTGTGCTGTTTTTCTGAATCAGATACAAGGAAACCTGCCGAAGGTGTCCTCCGAGGGGAGTAATAACAACAAACAATAACAGTAATAACAACAATCCCTCTTTGTGTACATCTGAACTGAAATTTTCCCAAGGCTTTGTCTCCATCAACATTTGAAATCTCTTCCATTTGTTTTGTTTTTGTTGTTGAGTGTCAGTATAGCTAGATTACCCGCTGTTTTAAAGCATGCCTTTAAATTCCAGTCTACAATGATTGGCACAGGATTTCAGGAATTACTTACAAAAATCTAAGGACAGGAGAAGATAAAAAATAACACAATAAGCCAGCATCGCTCTGACCAATTGACAATTTATTATGCATCGATGAAGCTCCTGTGGGAGATTTACAAAATGGCCACCATCAACAAGCAGGGGACCATGATGCACAGCTAATAGGCAGAGAACAGTACTCAGGAGTCCAAACGTGGCCAACATGGACAGGTGACCGCCAAAGCAGGTTCCACTGTATCCGATATTTACCTAAGGGCTAAGCCCGAATGGTATTTGAAAATGTGCTTGTTTTAAGTACTGAAGCCTACATCTGTCAGGGGGCCTTTCAGGACACAGTCAGCTATAAATGCCTGTCTGCATGTCCAGATGCTTTCTTTGGAACCACAGTCAATAAAATGATATCTGCATAGGTAAATGCTTTTTTCCTGGCAACAGGAGGACACAGTTAATGACAGCTTGTTATATTGAAGTAGAAGTTTCATGAAGTTATGTTTCATTTTTTGTATTCTGTATTGAAAGCATAAAACATACTCGTAGCATTGGTAAATAAAGTGAAAAGACCTGTACATTTAGAGTGTGGAAAAAAGAATTTAGGAAAAGGAAAAGAATGAAACATGGACCAGGAATGTATAAAATTTGATACTCTGCTTTTTTTCTGTGATTCCGTCCAGAGAAGACTCTTGATGAAAAATGACCTCCACTGCTTTGGAATAAAGGGAATGAGGGGAAAAACCGGAACGGAATAACGGCTGGATTTGAGGTCACAGCCGCTGGTTTGGCGACAGGCATGAAGGCTTTCACCGGGCCTGTCCTTCTGCCAGGTCCTCCTTATTAATGGAGGACTGTGGCTGTGTTTTTATTTGATGAGACAGGGGGAGAGGAGGGGGTGTGACTGAGGTTTTATTCATGGTGGGGTTATACATTGGGGGTGAAATGACACTGCAGCTTTATTTGATGGGAGGGGGGACTGTGGTTTTATTTGATTGGTGAAGGGGTGGGGGGTGGGGGGTGGTGGATGACACCAGTTTTATTTAATGGGGGGGGGGGGGGCATTTCACCATGCCATTTGAACAAGAGAACAGAGTGCACAACTGGGAGAAACTGCAATATCGTTTCAGAATAAGAGTCCCATTTCCATTAGCAACGTCAAAGACACCAACAAGGAAATACTTGGCAAGAAACTAATAAAAGAATAATATAGGGCATTCACAGTTAAGCTGTGCCCCCTCTCTTAACCGACTTGGACAGAGTGGCAAACTGCGGCGAGAGCTGCACAGCCGTTGGGCTTGAGCAAGGCCCTTAACCCTGCATTGCTCCAGGGGAGGATTGTCTCCTGCTTAGTCTGTACGTCACTCTGGATAAGAGCGTCTGCCAAATGCCACTAATGTAATGTAATGAGAGCCCGCCCGCATCTGCGCCAGACAGCCAGACACTTCTGCGCTCTCTCAAAGACATCACCTGTAACACTTACTCCTCTGGCGGCCCCCTGTCAATTAATCCCCTCCTGTTTCCCCTCAGCGTGATTTCCACTAAGCTCATTCACAAGAAAAGTTAATTACCAAATTGATTTGTAATGAAGATGTTTTCGCATGAGCGTTCCGGCTTTTAATCAGGTGTGAAATGAGCAACCTGTGAGATAATATCGGTGTGGGTTTGGAGCGCACTGCCGGGTTCTCTGTGAGAGAACTCTGTCACTGTTGTTGAGCCATTTCAAGGTTTTGGAGGTTCCATGTTGCATCTGCATCATGAAATAACCAGGTAAAATAATGTGGATACCAGTAAACGTCCTACAGATTACCAAATAAATAGAAAATATCCATCAATTTCCACCCCAGTTCAGAACTAAGCCTTTTTTTTTTCATACAGTTGCCTGTTTTGGTTTTTGTCGATAATTCTGTGGAATCTGCAGGAGTGCCGGCATTTAAGGGGTTAAAGTACTTCAGGTACATATTAATCCTGGTCTGCTCGTTGCACCTCTTAATGCCTGGGGGTTCCCTGATGTTATCTGAAGGCCCCTGAGATGAAGCACTTTTGACAGGCCTCCCCACCTCAGTAACACTGAATGACCTCACGCACAGCCCTTGGGGCTTAGACCACTGGACCGTACTGAGCATGCTCAGACCACTGGACCGTACTGAGCATGCTCAGACCACTGGACCGTACTGAGCATGCTCAGACCACTGGACCGTACTGAGCACGCTCAGACCATGCACTCATTTTACTCTCGATCTGTTTGTGTGGTAAGCGAGTTAAATAAAATATATATTTCATAATAACAATGATGAAAGTATTACTAACCATGTGTAAAGCCAACAAGTATTTTTTTTTTAATCTGAAAAATGTAGCCCTAGTTTGCATGATGGAATCCATCAAAACCTTCAGTCTACAATCAATACTGACACAGTATGTTTAAATGTTATGGTGCTTCATTTGTCTCTGTTGGAGTTTAAAGGTGGTCCCAATTTTACACCGGTGTAGCACTGGGAGTCACTGATTTAGTGTGCGAGCTGTGATTGGCTGATTCAGGACTGTACACACTGCAGCTCGGCCCTATTGCAAAATGTTGGGGTCAGACAGATGGTTCCAGATGGTGGGTGAAATAATCACAAACACACTGAGATTAATTCCAGAGTGCTGGTGTGGGGTCTCCTACCTGGGCCAAACCCTACCACAGCCACACACAGATATTCTCAAATTTATACACTCCCTCAGCCAAGTGTGTAACAAGGCACCATGTTCAGTCATTAGATATTTTATTGTTGTTCTCGGGGTGTTCTAGCTGCCAACCGTGGTATGCTAGATTGTAAGTCGATGTATTCTTCAGGGGTTCAAATTGTATCTGTTTCGTCACGCTAGGACTCGGAACCATACTGTCCTCTCAGGTCCTCTTCACACTTGTTCCTGTGTTCCATCTGCACTTCGTTGTACGTCGCTCTGGATAAGAGCGTCTGCTAAATGCTTTGTAATGTAATGTAACATAATTTCAAAGAGGCTTCTTGTGAAACACTTACAGTATGTTTCCTATTAAATTCAGTTTCACTGCTGTCTAATGGGTTAATGATATTAATATCCCTTAAGACAGCCATCGATTATTGAGTATGTTCAAATAATATTCACCTTTGGTGCAATTTTCCTTGACCGTGAAAGGGCAGTTTCTGCATGGCCGACACAGCCTGTTTTTCGTCAGTGTAGCCGGGGGTTACCCCCATGACCCTCCTGCCCCTTCAAAAGGAGCACGAGTAAAGGGCAGTGTGTGGCACGGCTGTATCACACCCTGGAGCATGATGGGTAAACTGTGGGCAGAGCCAGGAGGTACACTGCGGTATTAAATGAGCGCAGTGCGAAGGCATTAATGTCCGATCCTGTTTCTGCAGAATCCAGGTGCACAGAGTGACATTGGACTGATTCCCCTTTCTCTCCTGCTCCTGCATCGCTCTGTGGTGCTGTGTTTCAGACCGCGTTTAACCAGACTGGCAGATCAATGGCTCGCGATATCAGCATTACAATGCCGGCTTTAGACAAACCACTGCCTGCTGTCCACACTGCCTCTCATGTTACCGTGGGACTCATTTTGCAGTCTGCCAGTAGTGCTGAAGTGCCTAATGCCTTCAGGATGGAGAAATGGGAAGGAACCTGTGCAAAAAAAGTACTGCATTTTAATATGCAGTTATAAAGTCTGAAAGTCAGGGAATGCGTTTGTCATACGTTGAAATGTACTGCTCAGATTTCATCATTTAGTACTTACTGCCTCTCTAGCGCCTTGTCATTTATTGTAGAATGTGCAGCTTTTTTTATTGCATTTAAAATGTGAAATGCACAGCATGCAGAGATGCAGGGATATGGTGGCTGTGTGTGTGTGTGTGTTTTGTGTGTGTGTCTTGTGTTAGATTAGAGGCTGCGGTCATGGGTCTCATGGTTTTCTATTGTCATGCTCACCTACTATGGCAGCCTTACCGAACTCCTCTTCCTGTAGGCCGAAGTGCATGCTGGTGATCTCTCTTACTGTGCGCTACACTACCTGATTTCACTCATTATTTTACCTGCTTGGTTCAGATAATAAGATCATTTGTTTGGGGGGGGGGGGGGAATTCACACTTTGGCTCATGTATCGACTTTAATTACTAAGCCCTTGACAGATTATTAAGTGGTAGAGGGTTTCTCTTCACAACACACTTTAATTAATTGGTCAAGTAATTCTGGAAATTGCTGAACTCACGAAAGTGTGTCACCGAATATGAATACTTACGAGGATTTGTCAAAGTGAAAGTTAAGGCCAAATGCTGACTGACTATGTGTCATTGTTAAATGTACATGTGGCTATGTGCAATTAGCATATTTTTCATGCTAAAGTCTCCATGTACAAGGTACTCACATATCTCACAGCAACATTTTTGGAAATATACCTTTTTTCCAACTTACCCAGCAACTCTGAAGGTGTCTTATTTACATGAGGTATTGTGTGTATTTGACATACACATGTGGGAAAAAAAAATTATAAAAACGAGAGACACTGTATTCGGAGAGACAGAGAAGTTTGATGGTTGGAACTATAACCACTGAACACATGTATCCCTCCATCTTCCGCTGGTTGAGCGCAGTGATCCACTCACGTTCTGAAAGTAGAGCTCTGGGCTCAACCAGCAGAAGCTGGAAGGATACAAGTGTGTTCAGTGGTTTTAGTTCCAACTGTCTAGCTGCCTAACCTAACGGCTCTGGGGTTTTTTTGGGTTTTTTTTTTTTTCCTCCATGTGTATGTCAAATACACATGATACCACATGTAAATAAGATAGCTTCAGAGTTGTTGTAAGGTGTATTTCTTCACTTTGATGGGGGTAGGCTACTGACTCCTATAGGCTTCAAGTCATTATGCTAAGCTAACATGCTAACTTGGAAACCGAGCCAGTGAATGCACAAAAATGAAAATTAAATCGAACATATCCTCGGAAAAAAGGTATATTTCCCAAAATGCTGGTGTGTTCTTTTAGTATTTCACTGTTTTGATTCTCTTAATGTCTGAGCATGGAACATGTTGGCATTCCTGTGGCCCTTCCTGTACTCTAGAAATGCCTGTTAGCAGGGAAAATACGTCACCTTAAGAACAATAATATCATCGATTGAGATGCTATCAAAGCAGCCCTTCCTGTTGAACAAAGGTTTATTGTGAGTGGTCTGAAAAGAGTCATTGTCCATCAACCCTAAATGGCCCATGGGTGAAAATAAATAAGCTTATACAAACATGACACACAGAAAACAATGATGGAGCAAATGAGGAGTATTCCTGCACAGTGCCACGACAGTGCCATGCACACACACACACACTCACACACGCACACGCACACTCACACATGCACACACACACACGCTCACATGTACTCACACACGCACATGCACACACGCATACACACACACGCACGCACGCACACACACACACGCACACGCACACTCACACATGCACACGCACACACGCTCACATGCACTCACACACGCACACACGCTCACATGCACACACGCACACACACACACACGCACACACACACTCACACACGCACACTCACACATGCACACGCACACACGCTCACATGCACTCACACACGCACACGCTCACATGCACACACGCATACACACACACACGCACGCACGCACACACACACTCACACACGCACACGCACACTCACACACGCTCACATGCACACACGCACACACACACACACGCACACGTACACATACACACACACACACGCACACACACTCACACGCACACGCACACGCACACATACACATACCTATACACATACACATACACAAACACACGCACGCATGCACACACACACTCACACACGCACACTCACACACGCTCACACACACACACATACACATACACAAACACACACACACATACACAAACACACACACACGCACGCACGCATGCACACACACATACACACACACACACATACACACACACTCACACACACACACACACACACACACACACACACACACATACACACACACTCTCACATGCACACACGCATGCACGCATGCACACATGCGCACACACACACGTGCGCACACGCACACACACAGCGGTCACCCCAAAACTGGATAAACACTCTTCCATTGCTTTGTGTCCGTCCCAACATGCTTTGACAATGATGATGATGATTACTGTAACAATTATAATAATAATAATTAATCTTCATGGAAATATGTGATTAGGGACATTTTTTATTTTAGAGTATGTATGTAACTGCCTACCTAATTATATTTTTTATTTTTCTTCTAGGTAAGTACTTCCTTCTACTATGTGGAGCGTTTGAGTGGTCGATGTGTGATTGGGGCTGAAATGCCTGCAGGGACCTTCCGTGCGTTAGCGGTAAGCTCTGCTCATCTCTGCTGCATACAACAGGCAAAATAAGTACAGTTCAACTACTGTTACGGCACTGTTATTTTCAATTACAAGACCTCCATACTTACAGTCTGGATACAAACCTCCTCTTCCTGGAGGGTTCTGAAAGCTATCAGATTCAACTCTCTGCTCGTGTACAGGAAGGCATCAATGTGTGTGGCACAATGCTTTTGTTTTAAACAAAATTTCGGCATTGCGTTTTCATAGAAAAGCCTCCCGAGAGTTTGTGAGTGACGGCATCTCTCGTGAGCTTCAGCCCAGGGATAAAGGACAATTAGAATATTTTTCAGGCTGGAAAGACAGGATTTTCCCTCCAGAATTCCCTTCGGGGACTGCGGTTGATGGAGTGATCTGCTTGCTCTTTAATCAAGGCACTTAAAGCCGGGAGGCTCATTGATGGCCTCAAGGTTGCCAGCTCCTGTGAGAATGGTGGGGGTCGCTGATCTGTCTGGTCTGCGCAGTGCGTGCCTGTGGCCTGCACAGACACAGTGCGCTCTGTACAGTGCATTATGTGTAGAAAAGCCTGGAAGAATAGCATTACAGTGTTGTGCAACCTTAGTCAGCTTCTTCGTCTGACCATTAGCTCTTTGGAGCATGAATGTGTCTCATTTTGAATGAATTTGAGTCATTTTTGGGGGACTGTTTGCTGTTGAGGTGTTGTGGCCTGGTGTTTGATTTTCTGTTGAGGTGTTGTGACCTGGTGTTGGAAATCTCAGGGATTGGTCACCATGGAGTTTTTCTTGGTCTCTCTTGCCCTAGGTGTGCTCTTATTGCGGTTTAGGCCATGGTTTTCTGTGAAGCATGTTGTGAAGGTTGCAAAATGTGCTATACATGCTATACTTTTTTTCATAAATACATTCCGATTTGGTTTTTCTTTTTCATTGGATTTTGATGTCATTCACGGTGAGAGTGGAAAGCTGGCTAGCTATGTAAACATGCCTCCGACCAGCCACCCACCTCTCTCACCAAGCCTCCCTGGCTGCCTCCCTCCTCACCATTAATCACCACAAAGGGGATATTTCAACCATGAGTGGAAATGAGTCATTGTGATATTGAAGGGTATCGTATGACCATAAAGGCCATTTCCTAACGCCTTTTAATGATGGTGGAGAAGATGCTTCAGGCTTTCATATAATTTAACTGAAGTGTGCTATGTGAGCGTACAGGAGGTTTTTCAGTGAAGTATGCTATTTGAGCGTACAGGAGTTTTTTCAGTGAAGTATGCTACTTGAGCATACAGGAGTTTTTTCAGTGAAGTATGCTATGTGAGCATACAGGAGTTTTTTCAGTGAAGTATGCTATTTGAGCATACAGGAGTTTTTTCAGTGAAGCATGCTATGTGAGCATACAGGAGTTTTTTCAGTGAAGTATGCTATGTGAGCGTACAGGAGTTTTTTCAGTGACGTGTGCTGTGTGAATGTACGGGAGTTTTTTCAGTGACATGTGCTGTGTGAGTGTACAGGAGGTTTATCAATGAAGTATGCTATGTGAGCGTACTGGAGTTGTGGCTGAAATGGATCATTCTGTCATAAATTTATTGGTTGTGTTGAAACTGAAGTGCATTGGCAGCTCACTGCGGCCTTAAATATCAAGCAAAATACTTCACCTGTCATGTCACAGAATACAGCATTTTCTTTCTCATCTTCAAGAGATGCTGCGATTTCTTACAGTAATGGTGTGTGAGCTTTGATTCCCTCCTGCAGTGCAGTGTGTGTAACAGGTTTATTTACGGCTCTAGGGGAGCGGGGAACTCCAAACATGAAGGCCAGGGTGTTCTGAGCGTGCCCACCATTGCGCCCTTATGCAGTGGATTAAGTGGGGATCAGGAAGGGGCCATGGCAGTTTCCTACATACTCTCAAATGGCTCCCAGCACCCCATCTCACCTGCAGATAGCAGCTGTACAGGCATGTATAAATGCCAGTTAGTGCAGTGTGTGTTTTGGTCATATAAATCCAAGTTACATGGAGTGTGTGTTTTGGTCTTATAAAAACAAGGTATATATCGTGTGTGTTTTGGTCCTATAAAATCAAGTTATATATAGTGTGTGTTTTGGTCCTATAAAATCAAGTTATGTCGTGTGTGTTTTGGTCCTATAAAATTTAGTTATATGTAGTGTGTGTTTTGGTCCTATAAAATCCAATTACATATACATAATCTTTTGGTCCTATAAAGGCCAATTTCATGAGTGAGTGTTTTGGTCCTATAAAAATTACATGTGATGCAAAAGGCCGGTTACGTGCGGTCTGCTTTTTGTTTGTTTATTTGAAAGACACTGGACAGGGCAGAGATGTTCTGTGCCTTTCCTTCAGCTGTTCCCATGGGATTTGGGGATTTTCCCTGGCAGTATACATGTGATAGCATTTCCTGTGCTCTGAAATGAGTGACTCGAGTGAAGACAGGGAAGCCAGTCATACCGCAAACTGGCCATGACCACACCTGCCACCATGACCACACCTGCCACCATGACCATACCTGCCACCATGACCACACCTGCCACCATGATCACACCTGCCACCATGACCACACATCACCTCAGTCCTGTGTTCTTACACAGGAGGCAAGATGAGGTGGTTTGTCATTCTGATGTAATGGATCGTCTTACTTGTGAACGATCAGTTGCTTAAAAATTTAATCTAAAATCCTTCTTCAGTGTCCAAAATCTGCACAGTTGGGTGTTTATAAAATTAAGAAATCCAGTCTGGTGCAGAAACAGAGCTGCTGCCCCACTTAGCCACCGCAGCAGCAAAAGCATGGGAGAGAATATGGGTGACTGTGGCATACTTATTTAATTTTCACCTTTACTTAAGCAGGTAGGTCAGCCGAGGGCTTGGTTCTCTTTGACAGAGATGACCTGGGGAATCAAAGTCAGCAGGAATGGAACAGGTTTTGCAACCACACATCAAATATAGGAGGTGAATAGGTGTCCAGACTTAGAGAGACAGTTTTAGTGTGAACTTGGTCTGGACATTGCAGTTAACACCACTGCTCTCTAAAAGTGTCATGAAATCTTCAATAACCTCAGTGAACCGCGACCTTGCTAGTGTGCGTCGGATTGGTGATGGGTGGGTGTATTTGTGCTGAGCATCCTCTTTAGAGACTTGTATAAATATTTCACAGGTTGATATCCTTGTATCCAGTTTGGGGTCCGTCTTCTGCGAATGCAGCTGTGTGTGCCTGACGGAAAATTCCATGCACCATTTATCGAGCTGTTGTTCGGGAGCGTCGTCAGCCGTCCGACTGCGGCTGTGCCTTTATCGCCGCGGCGACGGCAGAACACAGCGAGCAATAGAGCCGCTCTGGGCGGCCCCTGAAGCCACAGCGTCGCGGGCTCCGCCCACAAGCCCGGCCGCGGGGGAGAAACGCGCGTCCCCGACGGATGCCATGGCAGCTTCGGCGTCGCCTGACACCGGCGTGACGCATTTGGGACTCTGCGGGCTGGAAATACCAGCCCCGGCGGTTTTCTGTTTGCTTTCCTCTTTAATGCATGAAGGACCCTGCTAAAACGGCTGGGGGGCAGAGAGTTCACAAAGCAGAGAGGCACAGTCATACCCTCTGGAGGGAAAGTGTCATATTTTCCATCTGGGAATGTTGTTTTAAGGAGTGCATTCCCAGATATGAGTGGATAAGGGGAAATGGCGATGCTAGAGGCAGGATCGCCCTGGCCGATTGTGGAACCGATTGCGCCTCTCCTGACCACACCACCACGCTGTACACAACAGCTGGACCATGGCAACCATGTCAAATATTAACTACAACATGTAAGGAGTTTATAGCAGTGACTGACTTCTTCTTGTTCATATTGGTTTAGGGTTTCTGTGGTTTTTTGACTGTAGTGTGATGATTGCTACTCTCTGTACTATGACCATCATGCCATTATTATTATTTTTCCCTGCCCTCTAGGGAAGTCAGCTTTATTTTTAATACTTTTTTGGGGTAAAGAGAAAACAGCATTAAGAAGCCTTTTGAGAGGGGGGTAAAACAAAACAGCCCAAAAAATAAAGATACTAAAATAAAGATTCAATGAGAAATAAATTGTGCAGGACTGTGCCAAAGAGTGCATAATTACAGAGACTTATGGATACAGACAAATGGACAGACAGACGGGTGGACAAGTGGATACATGGGCAGAATTGATTAATAAAGAAAGAGAGGAGAAAAGAGGTAAAATAAGAACGAAAATAAAATTATGACATGAAGGTAGTGATGATTTATTCCATTAATATTTTGAAAATGTATTTTATTGGACAGTTTTTGTTTTGGGTCTACTGCTGAAGGTGCATTAGCCTGTTCTGCATCTGGGCATCATTAATCGCATCATTAATGACTGCATTAATGTCTGTGACATCCTAATGCTGATGACAGTCTCATAAACTTTTGCAGGTGTGTTGGGGGATGTTTAGCATGGCCACCACACTTGGAATGTCATATTTCCATTGTGTAGCTAAATGGAAATGTTTTTTCATTTTTTTTTGTCCAGCATTAGTGTAGTGAAATCGGTAATGAGTAGGTCTTTCCAATTTGGTGTGATTCCCAGGCAAGTCACTGTTGTTGTGTTGAGTAGTGTATATACTTCACATGATTTCCTTCAGTAAATACACAGCTGTGTAAGTCACTCTGGATCATCTGATCGTTATGCATTTGCCTAATGCCTGTATTATATGCTCGTATTATTTGTTGTGAACAGTATTTGCAGTGAGTTCAAATACTGTACACTGTTTATTTGGATAATTGGGCAAAAACTAATTCCAAGAAAATGCTCTTAAAGGCCTAAAAATACATAGGAAATTGCCAAACTGTGGTCTTAACCCTGGAATTGAGAAATAATGTGGAAGTTTTTTAAAGTTTTTTTTATCAAATTAACACTTTCCAAATTCTGTTCTATAAACAGTCCGCTTTAAACTCTTTACATGTTATTGCTAATGTGAGCTGTTTTCCCAATATTCCAATTAAAAACTGACTCTTAGTACTACATGAACTACATGAAAAATGTCAGTTGGCTGGGGTTTTCAGTCCACACAGGTGTTTATTTATTTATTTACTTACTTATTTGCTTATTTATTTCACCCTTTATATTTACACTGGTCTCATTGAGGTAGAGGGCCAGTTTTGCAGACAGATTAACCCTAACCAAGACTAAATTCAATTTTGAATGGAGATTTTCCTCAAAAAACTCAATTTTGTCCAGGATCAAGATTAATCCGTGTCTGTGAAACCGGCCCAAAATCTATTTTTCAAGAGAAACTCCAGTGAACAGTCCATGCATGTGTAGAAATATGTCTGCACTGATTCTGCAGACTCCTAGGCTTATTATCCCCTTCGGCCTTCAGAAATATCTCTCACAGGTGTGGTCATCTCCCTCAGAAATATCTCTCACAGGTGTGGTCATCTCCCTCACAAAATATAGCCTGAAGAACCACGCTTCTGAACTTCAAGTTCTTTATTCTTTACCTTTTCTTAATTTGTGATATTGCACTTGGTGTTCCATCAGCTTGTGACCAGAACAGTGTTGGACATTAGCGATGGCATTGAAATGGAGAATATTGGGTGGGAAAACATCCAGGTCAGATCAGTACTTTGTCAGTGAAATTTGAGTGATTCGCTAACAGTGGTGTTGTTTTTATGCGAATACAGTTGTACTTTGCCACGGTTGTTCATGTCACAGGAGCAAAGATCATTGAGAATTACGGAGAATTACAGACATCTGAAATATGTACTATATATAAAATATATAATGTCTGCCTTTGCAACTGCGCTCGTTGATACAGTACTGGAAAAGCCTGTCTATCCTCTGGGTCTATCTCATAGTGCCCCAGTGATTTTCAGGGGCTGCTTGTTCCCAGCCAAAACCACAGGAGGGCATATTTTTCTACTCATAGGCAGGTGACAATAGAATCTAGTATGCATGTGAATACAGAATCTAGTCCACAGGTGAATACAGAATCTCATAGGCAGCTGAATACAGAATCTCGTAGGCAGCTGAATATAGAGTCTATAGGCAGGTGGACATAGAATCTATAGGCAGGTGAAAATGGAATCTCATAGGCAGGTGGACATAGAAACTTGAACACTAACGCAACATTAAGCACGATCTAATGCTTCACCTACAGTTAAACTAAATGAAACATTGTTTATTTATGAAGTTATTTATTTCTGCAATCCCCTTTGTTTGAAATGTCTGGTCTGTGTTCAGTACGAGGATGGACACGGCCAGCCGGCAGACAGGTCTGGGGGCACCGGGCCCCATCAGTATCGGAAGAGGCAATCTGGCGGCTTTCTCCGGGTCATTACCTGGCTGTATGGCTAATCACCCCCATTCCGCCAGAGTACCCCCATTCCTCCAGGGTGCACCCCCCAGCAGCTGACAGTGGGCGCAGAGAGCGTGTGTGTCTTTAATCAGGGGAATGACACAGACTGGGCTGTGGCTCCTCGGTCTCCTCAGACTGACCGCGGGGAGAGGATCAGCCCTCACATTGCAGGAGGGGGATGAAACGCTCTCAATAGGATTTGCTCGCACGTCACCGGCCTTCGCCCAGTTATTGTTCACACGTGTGACGCTCAAAACATCTCTGTGTGACGCAGACAGAGGCTTTTGGTTTCCGAAAGAGGCTTTCCACCAATGGCAGGCCTCTATGAGCTTTTTTTGTTTAGTGTTCGGCTTGTATTTGTTTTGTGCTCGGCTCATATTTGTTTATTGCTCAGCTCATATTTGTTTAGCGGTGGGCTTGTATTTGTTTAGCGGTGGGCTCATATTTGTTTAGTGGTGGGCTTGTATTTGTTTAGCGTTGGGCTCATGTTTGTTTATTGCTGGGCTCATATTTGTTTAGTGGTGGGCTCATATTTGTTTAGTGGTGGGCTTGTATTTGTTTAGTGGTGGGCTCATATTTGTTTAGTGGTGGGCTCATATTTGTTTAGCGGTGGGCTCATATTTGTTTAGTGGTGGGCTCATATTTGTTTAGCGGTGGGCTCATATTTGTTTAGTGGTGGGCTTGTATTTGTTTAGTGGTGGGCTTGTATTTGTGTAGTGGTGGGTTCATATTTGTTTAGTGGTGGGCTTGTATTTGTTTAGTGGTGGGCTCATATTTGTTTATTGCTGGACTCATATTTGTTTAGTGGTAGGCTTGTATTTGTTTAGCGGTGGGCTTGTATTTGTGTAGTGGTGGGCTCATATTTGTTTAGTGGTGGGCTTGTATTTGTTTAGTGCTGGGCTCATATGTGTTTAGAGCTGGGCTCATATATGTTTATTGGTGGGCTTGTATTTGTTTAGTGGTGGGCTCATATTTGTTTAGTGCTGGGCCCGTATTTGTTTATTGATGGGCTTGTGCCCGTCTGGCACCAACAATCATGCCACGGTCAAAATCACTGAGAGCAAAAAAAGAAAAAAGAAAGAAGTCTGTCTAATAAATACGTAATAAATTGCTCACTGAGTATAGAGGAGTAGTGATACTACATTGTACTATAGATTTATGGAGACATTTCTCAGTTATGTGGAGGAATAGGGAGGTATACTTGACTGTAGTCTTATGGTGGCATTTCTCACAGTTCTGTAGAGGAGTAGAGAGCTATACTGTAGTTATTTCACATACTACTCTTGCCACCATTTCTTATTTCAGCTAGTAGCTAAAGTTTAAGCATTTCAGCATTTGTTTTCCCTCTGCTGTGCTCACCATCTGGAAACCAGCAAATAGAGTGTAGGCACAGAACTAAGCATGAGGATGAGCCACTATGACAGCCCCATCCACCCCTATTTCACCATGATGGCTCATTCCCATATTTACATTTTCACAACTGTCTGTATGTGGGTTCCTATTCATATTTTCAGGCATACTGTTGGTCAGATTTTTCCTTGAAATAGGCCACTTTAACCTTTATGTATACTTTAAAATACATGTGTGTTAGTGTACATTTTTAGAAGACACATTTTCAAAATGACCTGCTTGTATACAAACTCAAAATTTGAAAGCTATTTTGTTTTTGGATCTGTTGAGGGAATTGAGTAGGATCTACAGGAGGGGTTTTTTTTTTTACCAGCAAGGGTGTCTAATCCTAGAAAGGCTGGCTTGGGTGCCAGTTTTTGCTTCAGCCCAGCACTATGACACGGGATTCAACCAATTAACTTATCATGGTCTTCAATCAAGGCCTTAATGAGCGGAGCTATGTGTCATACCGCTGGCCTCAAGCAGAACCCACACCCACACTGGCGCCTTTCAGATAAGATCAGACACACCCGCTCCACAGAGTTAAAATGGAGGCCTGTTTCAGCAGCTCATATGCGTAAATAGTTAAAGGTCTCTGTCTGAGCAGAGCTTGTGCTCAGAGGTTCTTTACATGTCACCTCTTGGCTTGAGGGAATTCAAATGAATTGTTTAGACTTTAATGTCAGTTACATGACATTTATTTGCAATTGCAAATGAACATATTGGCCAACTGATCTGGCAGTGAGCAATTGTTGTGTTGTAAGATGGAAATCAGTCTCTCTCTTATTCTGTCAAGGTGAGGAGGAGCCTGGGAGCCTTTCTTTTATTAACTATCCTGAGGTGATAAATGAGTAAATGCGTAATTAACGCTGAGATATGACGGGTCGTGCGTTTCGCTGACGGGCATCTGACGGGCAATATGTCCCCATCTCCCCCGGACCGGAGGCGCTAATGGGAGCCGGTCTCCACGGCCGAGCGGTTTTTGCCAATTTCACCGGCCACAGCGGAAACCCCGTTTTCAATTACCAGGCCGGGACGGAGCCGGCCCAAGGAATGCGGTCGCCCTGGCAACACGCCGGGGGCACAGGTGGCCTCGCGCCTCGGCCCCCCGACCCGAACCCACTTTGGACAGATTCAATAAAACTTAATCAACAGAGTGTCTTAACTACGCTGTGAGGGCTCTTTGATTTGTAGGGAGACTGAAATGGATATTCGCTGATACCTAGTAACTCTCAGCTACATTTTGGTTCCCATACATTCTATTTGCAAACCTCTTTTAAGGCATTAACAGAATCCAGATGGAACCATGGGAGGTAATCACCGGCGCTTAAAAATAAACTTGCAACCCATTATAATTGGGTAGCAGTCCGCTATATCTGGTTACCATCACACAATATTCACATGATCTGTTTTTATAAATGTCTGTTTTCCAGGCTGTCCAGGTTAAGCCCTGTGTATTCCCTAAGGTTATAGCAGCAGTGTGGAAGTGCTGTGTTCCTCCGGCGTTCCCACGTGGGAATGGGGAATATAACTTCAGCAAATAAGATCACGACTTATTTGCTGAAGTTGAATGAGGCCCATGTAGGAAATTTATCCCTGAAATCACGTATCTAAACTGCGGTTGGTATTAAAAAACGTTTATTATAAGTTTATTCTGAGATGAATGGAGCTTGATGACATTGTGGGTCAAGTTGGGTCGAGCTTGATGACATTGTGGGTTTAGCTTGATGACATTTTTGGTCAAGTTTGATGACATTGTGGGTTTAGCTTGATGACATTGTGGGTTTAGCTTGATGACATTGTTGGTCAAGTTTGATGACATTGTGGGTTCAGCTTGATGACATTGTTGGTCAAGTTTGATGACATTGTGGGTTGAGCTTGATGACAATTTGGATGGAGCTTGATGTCATTGTGGGTAAGGCTTAATGTCAATGTGCGTTGAGCGTGATGTCATTGTGGTTTAAGCTTGATGTGGAGGCTGTCTGAGGCTTCTCCAGCCTTTCTTCCTATGGCTTCCCCACGATTCAAGCAGACACAACTCCGGAAGTTATGCACGACGCCAAACATTAACAAAAACATGGGTGACCGTGAACTAATGGTGTTTATGTGGTAAGTGTATAACCACATGAACTCTCCGCATTCTGCATTGACCCAACAGCAGAAATTATACCACTCATTAACTGTGCTCTGGTCTAGCTACATTGGTAGCTAATCTGCAGAAGTCAGTAAATTGTATGTTTCCATGGTTTCACATGTTTTTTTTTTGTTGTTGTTTTTTTTACATTTTCCTAAATGCCCTAACCAGCTAACTAATAACATTGGCAGCATTGTTTCACATCAGTTGGCATGCAATCTTTACTATATTGACAGTGTGCTTTACTTTAATGTAATGCCTGAACAAATACTTTGCATTGTCTTTTAGTTGATGGTTTACTATTTACGACGTGTGCCTCCATGGGTGCTCACATTGTTGTGTGACGTCAGACAACTGCTTACTAGTGAAGTCGGTTTAGATGGATTTGCCCAGCATTAGCAGCATTAGCAATGTTATGGTGATGTGATGTTATATGTTAGCAGGTGCTTCATTACACCGTAAAGTTGCACATACCAAAGGTACGTTTAAAAAATGTATATGATAAGACGGTTAAGAAAAGTAAGGGTCAATTGTGAGGGACAACGTTCATTAACGTTATGTTACAAAGACAGAATGAGGCTAACCTAGGGTATCGTTAGCGTTGTCTGTTGCAGCTAGCTAACATTAGCTGCTAACTTTACAGCATTTTACTTAGCTATGTAACTAACATTAATGTTAGGTGTGCAATATATTTAACTATGTAGGGTTAAACCACTTGTGAACCACTGCTGTGGATTGTGCAAGCACTAACTAGCAATGAACTAACCTACTACATTAAGTAGATGCGTCTAAATTAGTTTGATGGCCAATATATGAGATTGTTTGAGATTATATAGCCTACATTTTATGGTTGTTAAAACATTTGGTTAAGAAAAATATCGTTCACAGGTTTGTGTCCAACCACTAGGTGGCAGTGTATGCGCACATTGCATTATGCAGACTTCCCTGAGTAGTTCCCCTACTTAAAATCTCCATCTGACAAAAACAAAGCTATCATTCTATAACTTAAAAATATGCCTTACAGTCTTACAAGCAACATGTTTATACGATTGTTTTGTGAATATGAGAGAAGTGTAAAAGGAATTATTACATGTTATTATTTGATGTATGAATAGATGACGTGTTATATGGACATATGAGAGTTGGTAACATAATTTGGAGAAAAGTGAGATGAGAAAAATACCTACTGCTTAAATGGTTATAGAAATAAGTCTTTCAATACAATCTACTGTAAGCAGGCTCCTTGTTTGTTATATTTATACATATAGACTAATAAATATTACAGAAATCGAACGTGTAAAGGTAAAATGCATGGAACGCCTCTTCCCAGCTCAGCCCCAAATTACTTTGGCTCAGCCCCAAATGTATTCAGGCCTTGGTGACGCCCCTGGTGTGGGGGATGGGGTACAGTTTTCTCAGTACAGTTTGAGGTGGTGTTGTCATTTGTGGGGTGGCAGTGAAGGGTTAACCTCTTGTGCGATGGCTGAGTTCTTATTATCCCATTTTAAAATGACCTTTGCGTTCCTGAGAGAAAAAGGATGACTTTGCTCACCCCGCAGCCAAGCTGCAAATCACTGCCAAACACGATCTGGTGCCCAGTGAAGCAATGAACATCAGCTACTGGAGCGGACGCTGCATGCATTTAAATTTAGAAAAATGCATTCCTGAACTTCATAAATCCATCCATCCATCCATTATCTGAACCCGCTTATCCTGATCAGGGTCGCAGGGGGGCTGGAGCCTATCCCAGCATACATTGGGCGAAAGGCAGGAATACACCCTGGACAGGTCGCCAGTCCATCGCAGGGCACACGCACCATTCACTCACACACTCATGCCTACGGGCAATTTAGACTCTCCAATCGGCCTAACCTGCATGTCTTTGGACTGTGGGAGGAAACCCACGCAGACACGGGGAGAACATGCAAACTCCACACAGAGAGGCCCCGGCCAACGGGGATTCGAACCCAGGACCTCCTTGCTGTGAGGCGGCAGTGCTACCCACTGCACCAACTTCATAAATCTCATGCAACAAAAAAAACACTATCTCAATAGGTGCCCATTACACACACCGATTTCGCTTTATTGGACAATCCTGTACAGTTTTCAAAAGAACTTGGAAGGGAAGGGATCATTTGCTAATGGTTTAGTTAATGAATTAGTGCAAGTACACACATATTGTCCTCAGCCAAACACAATGATTGATCCAGGCCAGCGTATCACAATGTGATTAGTCTCTAGGCAGAAATTTAATTTGAATCACTTGACTTGAATTTATACTGCAATAATTTCAATTTTGTACTGCTTAAATTTAATTATTGTATTTAAATTTCAAATTTGAATTGCATTACCTGAATTTGGGCGGCACGGATGGTGCAGTGGGTATCACTGCTGCCTCACAGCAAGGAGGTCCTGGGTTCGAATCCCCGTCGGCCGGGGCCTCTCTGTGCGGAGTTTGCATGTTCTCCCCGTGTTTGCGTGGGTTTCCTCCGGGTACTCCAGTTTCCTCCCACAGTCCAAAGACGTGCAGGTTAGGCTGATTGGAGAGTCTGGATTGCCCGTGGGTGTGTGGGTGTGTGGGTGTGTGGGTGAATGGTGTGTGTGCCCTGCGATGGACTGGCGACCTGTCCAGGGTCTATTCCTGCCTTTCGCCCAGTGTGTGCTGGGATGGGCTCCAGCCCCCCTGCGACCCTGTTCAGGATAAGTGGGTTCAGATAATGGATGGATGGATGGATTACCTGAATTTGTATTTTGCCGTCTTAAATTGAATTCTTCATTGCATTCAAATTTAAAAGTTGAAATTCAGTTCTTACAAATACATTCAAGTAAAATGTTCTGCAGCACATACAGTGGTGTGAAAAAGTGTTTGCCCCCTTCCTGATTTCTTATTTTTTTGCATGTTTGTCACACTTAAATGTTTCAGATCATCAAACAAATTTAAATATTAGTCAAAGACAACACAAGCAAACACAAAATGCAGTTTTTAAATGAAGGTTTTTATTATTAAGGGAGAAAAAAAATCCAAACCTACATGGCCCTGTGTGAAAAAGTGATTGCCCCCTAAACCTAATAACTGGTTGGGCCACCCTTAGCAGCAACAACTGCAATCAAGCGTTTGCAATGAGTCTCTTACAGCGCTGTGGTGGAATTTTGGCCCACTCATCTTTGCACAATTGTTGTAATTCAGCCACATTGGAGGGTTTTCGAGCATGAACCGCCTTTTTAAGGTCATGCCACAGCATCTCAATAGGATTCAGGTCAGGACTTTGACTAGGCCACTCCAAAGTCTTCATTTTGTTTTTCTTCAGCCATTCAGAGGTGGACTTGCTGGTGTGTTTTGGATCACACCAGTCTCTTTCTTATGGTGGAGTCATGAACACTGACCTTAACTGAGGCAAGTGAGGCTTGCAGTTCTTTGGATGTTGTTGTGGGGTCTTTTGTGACCTCTTGGATGAGTCGTCGCTGCGCTCTTGGGGTAATTTTGGTCGGCCTGCCACTCCTGGGAAGGTTCACCACCGTTCCATGTTTTCGCCATTTGTGGATAATGGCTCTCACTGTGGTTCGCTGGAGTCCCAAAGCTTTAGAAATGGCTTTATAACCTTTTCCAGACTGATAGATCTCAATTACTTTCTTTCTCATTCGTTCCTGAATTTCTTCAGATCTCGGCATGATGTCTAGCTTTTGAGGATCATTTGGTCTACTTCACTTTGTCAGGCAGGTCCTATTTAAGTGATTTCTTGATTGAGAACAGGTATGGCAGTAATCAGGCCTGGGTGTGGCTAGAGAAATTGAACTCAGGTTTGATAAACCACAGTTAAGTTATGTTTTAACAGGGGGGGCAATCACTTTTTCACACAGGGCCATGTAGGTTTGGATTTTTTTGTCTCCCTTAATAATAAAAACCTTCATTTAAAAACTGCATTTTATGTTTACTTGTGTTGTCTTTGACTAATATTTAAATTTGTTTGATGATCTGAAACATTTAAGTGTGACAAACATGCAAAAAAATAATAAATCAGGACACACCACTGTATGTATGTCTACAGACATCATCAGCTAGATATACTGGATGTCAACACTAACCGGTCAGACGCCCATATCCGTGTCAGTGGCTGAGATTTGAAGGCAGCCTGTGCTGAAGCAATGGTCAGGATTTATGACCAAAGCACACAGCACAGCAGATCCGTTCATACAACATGCCTGGTGCCCACGACACGGTACCTGAGGGACAGTGTTGCATGCTGGGACAGCATTTTGTCAGGACGCTGGAAGGCAGTTTAGCCACTCAGCTGTGCCTGGCTGTGGCTTGCACCTGTTTCTGTCTGCGTTTGGTATCACGACAGAAGATATGACCATGTGCACTGCTCCTAAGGGACACAGCGCTGTGTTTGTATTAACTACTGTGCCTGAGCCAATGGGGAAACCCCTACGGACGTGCTTTACCTCAGCGGGAGAGGAGAGGGATCCTCCCACATGCGACAGGGTCCCCCCCCCTCGTCCCCGCAGAGCTGCAGGTGAACGCAGGTGAACGCAGGCGATGCGTCAGCGGGTGCATCCTGGGACACACACACCTCACACCCCCACCGCCTCCACCGTCCTCCCGGCCCACTAGGAAACTGCCATAGACTTTTCTGTTTGCAAGATGTCAAAAATCATCCAGCCACCTGCACAGGAAATTTTTGGGTAGCCACTAACAGTGTGGAATTAAATGTAGCCATGCCATATGTATGCATATGTATGCCAATATCTTTATTCTTCTTCATATTCAAATACAGTAATATAGCAACTGAGTGCCAGGGACCACCAGCCCTGCCAAAGGAAACACAAGGAAAAAGCCCAGAACATCTCATCCCTGGTTTAGTATTCATAGCCATTGTAATTTGTCGATCTAAGGCTTTTTAGTTCAAAGTTTCTGCAGCGTAGCCACAATTAAACGGTACCAGTTATATTTCTACGTAATTCCTCCCCTCTGAGTGTGTTTCTGCTGAGATGGGAGATTACAGTCTTTCTGGGCAGAATTGGCCTTCTGTGGGCTGAGGAATTGCAGAACGATGGCCGTTTAATTTGGCCGTTCATCAAAAATGGGTACTCACGAAACGGACCTCTGTATTAGCACATGCGCCAATTTACCAATCCCAAGGAAAAAGTCATTTTTTGGTTAAATGTTAACCGCTGACCTTGCAAATAAGATGTTCAATCTAGGTACTTGTGGAAAAAGCTGTGAATTGCTCCATTAATCAGAAATGTTGCAGTGGCCTTGACGGGATGGATAGACTGCCCTCTAGTGGGTATTGTAAGAAATAAATACAATTAATTCATTAATTCATTAATTCATTCATTAAGGGCGGCACAGATGGTGCAGTGGGTAGCACTGCCGCCTCACAGCAAGGAGGTCCTGGGTTCGAATCCCCGTGTGGAGTTTGCATGTTCTCCCCGTGTGCACGTGGGTTTCCTCCGGGTACTCCGGTTTCCTCCCACAGTCCAAAGCCATGCAGGTTAGGCTGATTGGAGAGTCTAAATTGCCTAAGGTATGAGTGTGTGAGTGAATGGTGTGTGTGCCCTGCGATGGACTGGCAACCTGTCCAGGGTGTATTCCTGCCTTTCGCCCAATGTATGCTGGGATAGGCTCCAGCCCCCCTGCGACCCTGTTCAGGATAAGCAGGTTCAGATAATGGATGGAGGGATGGATTAATTAATTAATCTTCTGGCTTCCATGTTCGGGGGCTTCACGTTAGCTCAAAACAGTCCCCATTAAGTTACATTTTATGGAATCTCTCAGGCGTCTTCAAGTTCAAGGCAGGTAAAATTGTGATTTGGGCAACAATCAGTAATTTTTTTCAGTATGGTTTAGCTGCATAAACAGAATATAAGCCCGACATGTTGCTCTTTGTAATTGCTGATTCACATGGGGTCCTATAAACAGCATGTGATTTTTTAATTTGTAAAACCTAAATGTTATTTCACATCCTCTGGGAAATACTCCTTATGAGAAATTATATATCAGCCTTTTCAAATTCACTGTTCGAGGGAAAAGGTTAGGTTGCCCTGAAAAAAGGTCTTGGATCCAAATTACCCAGATGTACAATTTCTCCAGACTTCATCATTATATTAGCATTGTGCTAGCATATGCTGCCCTCTAATGGACAGCATGAAGTACTACATCAAGCCAACACACGCTTCATCTGCTTCAATCTTCGGCACTTCGATTCACTTCATTTCAAAATGTTAAAAAAAAATCTAATATGTAATATCTAAATGAAACCTTGCCCTGCTTATTGTTCTTAGATTCAGAGAAAAAGTATGAAGCAGGAACTGTCAACACTCAATAAAGTGTTATTTATTCTGCATAAGGGCAGTCAGTTCACACAGCCAGATGCATGTTTGTCCCATAGACGGGTAGTCAGTAATTCATAAATAATATTGCTTTGTTTTGTTAGGTAAAATAAAATAAATAAAATATTTGAATGTGAAATAAATACATTTTTACTTGCTATGGTGATTGATGGAAAGTGTTGTACGTCGCTCTGGATAAGAGCGTCTGCCAAATGCCAATAATGTAATGTAATGTAATGTAATGAGACGGCAGGTCACACAGTGCTAGGGAAAGACATGTCCCTGCCATGTGAACGCAGTAGCGCTCTACTGGCCGCCTTTATGCACAGTATATCTGCTGACCCACCTTCCTGTTTGTGATCCCGGCGTGAACATTTAAATAAATAAAAAAATGAAATTAAAAGCGCAATATCATCTAGTCTTATCTGTGACCGCTGTATATCAGCGTCTGCTGTTTGGGTTTTCTTGCCGAGACCGCGTCTCTTCCGGGTTTACGTTGCCGTGGCTTGCAATAAGAAGAGCAAACTGTCAGGAGTCGTTGAATTGTTGCCAGGACGACAATCTGGAGCTGTTTGCTCTCAGACGCGGCTGACGAAAGGACAATCGCACTCCCTCCGGCGCTCCCGGAGGCTGGCTAGCCTGTGTGACGCACCCCGCTCTGCGATTGGCTGGCGCTTCAGGCTGGGTGGGCCAATCATGTCGCTGTCTCCTCCGTGGTCTGATTTCGCAGAGCGAGCAGCTGTTCCGGTTGTCATGAGAACAAAAAGCTGCTGTTTAATCTTCGGTGAGGAGAACGACGCTGGTTCATTTGTGAATTTGTTGGTAGTGTAGTTAAGAGCTAATTGTGAACTATGTCATTTACCCATTCGTCTCCCCGAGACATGCTCACAGACACACAGACACACAGACACACACACACACACACACACACGCACACACACATGCACACACATTAAAGATTCAATGGCTTTAGAAAATATATTCCTTGCCCTATGTTTCTCTAATTGCAATCTCCTAATTTCTTGTGATTTGTGGTAGAATAAGGCATTTGTTACAAAGAACAGCTGAATTGTTGTTCTGGCCCCAAATATTGCTTGCTCTGTGTCTTTCAACAACATTTAGCTGGTGAGTAACTGCCTCTTAAAAAACCAATGATGATCGCAAAGGCCGCTGGGAAGGAAGGACAATGCTTGTAGTTCCCATGCATTATGAGAAAAATCCAGGAACAATCCATCCCAGGTATGAATTTAACACCAGCCACCATGCTGTGCTGGTCAACTTCCTCTGGCTGGTAAGATTACCTATTCTAGCAGCCACTTGGGTAGGTAACCGCCCATCACTTGGAGGTCCTGTCCTATTCTAAATTCAACCCAAAAACTATTTTTAAAGTGAGAGATAATGTCATAATGGTGGGAAAAAGCAGAAAAAGACAGTAAATTCAACCCAATGTTTTAAAGAAGAGTTAATAATTGGGAAAAGCTGAAAAAGACAGGAAGCACCGAGAACATTATCTTGACCTATGCACTGACAAGGCTTCCAACACACAATGCATTAATACCTGCTATGGGTACTGTAATTATGGTCGTCTACTTCAAACAACATGTACCACTGGGCAGGCTGCTGAGGATTCAATCAAATATTCTCTTTGAATCAACAACCAAATAGATTCTTTTCAGAGTTAATTAATGCTCTGTAAAAGAAATTAAAAGAGGTAATCACTGCGAAATTACATAAATACACAGTGGATATCTGAGCTAATGGTAGCAGCCATGAAAATCAATGTTCAGACAACTGTACAATAAGAGAGAACATCACAGCAGAGAAGATTTGTACATGTTTTGTAGAATTCGTTTGATTGATTTCACTTTTAAATTGTATTAGCTTCTATTGTAAGTATGTGTAGTTTTATTTTAAATGTATTTCATTGGCTTCTACTGATTTTTGTTAACAGCAAACTCTTGAAAGACACGTCTCCCTGTGTAAATACAGAATAAATAAAAATAATCAGAATTGTATTTTTAGTCACCATAGTAATCGTCCTTCCCTCCCAGATTTTGTAAAGTATTTGGTTCTTGAAAAATGCTATATACAATTGTAAATACAATTTGCTTGATTTTTATTATTATTATGTCTATCATCATTATAATATTATTATATGAGGATGTATGATTTAGCAGTGCAACCCACATTAATTTTGTGTGGACTCACATAGACATTACACCTATACTCTAAATCAGTTATGAAATAAATGTACCCAGAACTGCACTAGCACCTATATTTTGAAGATGGAGCCTTAAAGCAATAGTTCACCAAACAATTATCAGCTGATTTCTTATGTCAAAAATAGTCTAATGACAAAATGAATTCACATTCAAAAGGATCTTTTCCATACATACATAATTTTGCCATAATAAATTGAACTATTAATGACTAATATAATAATAGTTGAAGTTACGGTAATTGTCCAGAAGCATTGCGATGGCTGATTTTGCAAAACTTTCAGCTAGTGTTTGGCTTATGCCTTTGTAAGCGGAAGTTTGTTTTAAACCAACTAGTTAGCTAGGTCACTAAGCAAGCGCAAAAAGAGAAGAGATCACGACAACACATGCTAGATGCCGAAAGCTGATCGGCTTAGAAACACATTCAGATATTTCCTCAGAGTCAGTCTATGTGTATGTATGTGTGTGGCAGCAATTATTTCCACAGGGTCAGTCGCAGTTGCTGTGGCTTCTGAAATCAGCACCGTATTACGACAAAGTTATCCTCAAAATATCTGCTTGTTTGGAATGCAAGATAAAGTGACCACTGATATAAAGTAAATATAGTGTGCTACATACACCAATCAGCCGCAACATTAAATGCACCTGCTTAAACCAGTTTTTTCATTTAACTTTAAACTGTATAAACTTGATAAACAGTTAATATCTCATTATATGATATGTGTACTTATATAAGCAGATAATCATAAGTGAATTGCATTCAAAAGTTCAATTTTTAGATGAAAATGGAAAGCTCATTGGGCTGGGGGGTGCATTGTTTTGTTATTTAACTACGTTAGTACGTAGTGGTGTTCATGATCACGTCTTAACAGGTGCTCCAGGACATGTAGAATCTTTTAAAAAATAAAGACCACCCGCCATATTTAAAAATGCATCCATCTAATCCTACATCAGTTTTACCCTTCTTCCCTCCATTGGAATTACATGGCACTGCATGTGGTGAAACCTATGTAGGGTTGCATGAGCATATTAAGTTTTTTATTTCCAGCTTGTCGGTAAAAAAACAAAGTTAAAAACACAAGGATAAAAACAAGAAAGTAAGACTTTTTTTCATTGTGATCAAGGTTTTTTAAAATTTACTAACAGTTATGGTTAGGATTTGGGGAGCTCCATCACAAGATCATTTCAATAGCTGCTGACTACACAGGTTAGCTAAATATATGTTTGCTAGCTAGCCATGTGATCAACCACCCATACGCTAACTCTACTGTTCAAACTAGCTAACGTTACAGCATGATCCAAGACAGTTACACGCTAGCTCTGCCTATATTGCTAGCTATGCTAGCTATCCAGGTAATTAATGTAGTGGTGGGCAGTGAAAGAGAATGAACAGAGAAGATGTCATGCCTCATGCCAGGATGTCCTAGTTGTTGATAGTGGCAAATCTGGAGATAACTTTACATTAAGGCAATGTTGTTTTGTATGCTTGGCGGTGACAACTAGTCTGCTGTTGTTAGTTTAATGTATATGCTTAACAGGACTTTAGACGCCATTATAGCTAAATTGTCGTTTAACGCAATTAAATTGTCGTTTAACGCAATTTGCTAGTAATGTTAACGTTACTTTACAACTCAGCCAATATAGACTAGCTAGCTAAGCATAAAAGCATAGAGCTAGCCAGCTATCCCAACAAGACACACCGATAGACATTTGATGGCTAGAATAGCTACAGACTAACCAGAGATGCTGTTTTTTTGTGGTGTAAAGCATGTTACCCATTTATCCAGGGTCAGACATACTGTACCTAAGATATTTTGCGAAATCAGATCCTAAAGCAGCAGGACAACAAAAGCCTGAAGTATAGATAGATAGATAGATAGATAGATAGGGAAGTAACACATTAGTTGGTGTAAAAAAAAGTTTAATTAAGTTGACTAGCTTAATTATAGCTTGGTACAGTTGTATTGCTAGCTACTAGTAACTAACAAGATAGTTAGCTATCAATAGCTAATGTTAGCTGAGCTAACTGCCATCTTGAAAGCGGTCATAAGTAGCCTGTCATGACAAGGAGTGTGTCCCATTAGCTGGAAAGTGCATACTTGTTAACAGGGCGACATGGCTCAGGCAGTAAGAGTCGTCTGGCAGTCGGAGGGGTGCCGGTTCGATCCCCCGCCCGGGCTGTGTCGAAGTGTTCCTGAGCAGGACACCTGACCCCCAAATGCTCCTGACGAGCTGGTCGGCGCCTTGCATGGCAGCCAATCGCCGTTGGTGTGTGTATGAATGGATGAATGATAAGCATCAATTGTACAGCCCTTTGGATAAAGGTGCTATATTAAAGCCAACCATTTAACTCCACTACAACGCTCCTCCACTCTGTGCTCCGGAAATACAGTATATAGCATATATACACCCATCATTAATGATCAGTCAAATTTTCTATTCTACAGAAATGTTTCTGAATTAGCGTATGTGAGATGACACCGACAATAGCCAAGAACATAAAACTGTTACAGTACACGGTGTTGAGATCGGACACATTGGGATTCTGGGATTAGCCTATGGAGCTGGTCAAACTGGTAAACCAGCTGTTTCAAAACCTAGCTCAAGGTGTCTTTTTCAGCAGGGGTTGATATTGACTTACGAAGATGGACAGGGATGTAACGTCATACAAGCAATGAGAAAACAATGATACGGACCAGGTCTCATTTAGTTGTAGCCTATCGAGATAGCAAAGTATGCCTTTGAAGTACACACAAGCTAAATGAAACGAAAAACGCTGCCTGCTATTCACACTCCATTTTGGCTCCATATGGCTCTGGCAATGTATAATCCATATGTTCCGTGAGGCGCGTGGCTCGCAGTTGCGCAATGCCTTACATTATAGAGTTACTGGCTGACAGACACGCTAACTCTTCACCATTCATTTTCAACGGGGCCTTGTTCACAAAATATAAATTTTAATAACAACCGTAGCTCATGAAAAGCCAATTTTAGGAAAATGCACTAGTCAGTTTAAAAGTAGGACATGTTCCAATTGGGTGAGAAACTGTGAAACGCTTTAAAAAGTTTGTAGAAGCACGCAAAAAAAACGTACGAAAATGCTAATATTTTCACTCAACTTTTGAATATAAACTACCAAACTGATTTTCATGAGATTTTCTGGATTAATTTGAATAGCGCGTGTGCTTTACCGAAATATTTTTCATGTATATTGGTCCCAGAACTGCGAAACGACGAGGCTGGTGATTTTCGTGTTTTGCATGCAAGTGTGGTTCAGACATTATCTAACAGAGGCACGACCTCTAGTTGTCTGGTAAAGCAGGGAAATTGGCTGGTGAATTTTGCTGTTGCGTCAGCCACTGTGGTCTGCGGAGGAAAGAGTTAGTGTCATGCCCTGGTCTTATAGATGAGCTGTAATTTATACCGCAGCAGGCTGGCTTAAAGGTGTGGTGACTCCTCATGTGGTTTCCCTATGAAACACTAAGCCTGAAAGAAACTAAGCGCTTGGCAGCGTCCCGAACGGTGTGCTGCTGCACAATTCATCGTGGAGCGTGGGGGAGCACATGGAGCACTTCAGCCTGTGATGTGAAAGTGCGGGCGTGTCGGGGTGAGCAGGGTCAGGGTAGCGCAGTGTTCGGTCACATTTAGCATTGCATGAGGCCTGCACCAGGCAGATGGGGTCTCCTGAGGCCTCGGGAGGTAAGCCACCCCACCTGGCCCAAAAAAAATAAACGCCCTTCCATCCTTCCTTACAGTTGGGTAAAGTCTGCTATCAAGGCTGCATGCTCTTTGTTCCCATGCCGTTTTTAATTGCCAACGTTTCATCAGCAAAGCGGACTTCGTCAGGGCTCATCTTCTTATCTTCTTATTAGTCTTAGAAGTCTGCTGTCAACATAATGTACGTGATGAAATGATGACAGTCTACCAAATTGATTCTTTTAGCCTCATCTTAATGAAAAATGTTGATTATAGATGTTGATCTGAATGTAGTTATTGAACATTATAGATCTGTTTTACACCCAAAGGGCTGAAATTAGAGCACATTCCGTTTCTGGGTCAAGTGGACACTGTTTTTTGTTTTTGCCTTATGAATTAAGTGGCCCTACACCTGTGTTTATTGCAGTATACTGTATAAGGCTGCCATCCGCTTGTAACACCATTTCACTACTGAAGACAGTATGCCAAAATATTTCAGTCCCATCAAAACAGTGATTGTGGATCTTTTATGAATGCTGTCACTCAAGAAAGAGTCAACCCTTTTTTTCGATGTCTACTCTCACAAGGTCGTCAGAGTTGTGCTCCATCTGGGTGTCAGAGTGGATGGATAAAGTAGAATGGATAATGGCTCTGGAGGTCTCTGAGGGAAGCACAGTTTTTCGGGTGTGTGAACTCTGCCCTGAACCACTCCTCCCACAAGTTTAGGTGCACCTTTGAGCAGCTTCACCCCAAAGAGGCATCCAGCCTGGTCCACCATCCCAAGAGAAATTGAAGGCCTTCAACCGCCCCTTTTTAGGACAGATTGAATTACGGTGGCCGCCCGGTGATTTACATAAATTACAGAATTTTGTCATAGTCATGGGAAATGCGGTTTCTCGATACCTCCAACATCTGCTCGGTGGGATTTGTGGGCAGCAGTTCAGGCAGCCTTCGGGCCGTGTGTTCAGGGGTGATGAATTTAGGCAAGGGCATAATTAGGAGCAGGGTTTTCCCTGGGCAAATGCAGTGAGGCCACACAGGGGTGGGGGGGGGTGCCTTAACAGATACCAGACCATGGGGCCCATCCATGCACTAGGACAGTGGCTTAAGAGATACAATACCACAGAGTCCATCCATGCACTAGGACAGTGCCTTAATAGATACAATACCACAGAGTCCATCCATGCACTAGGACAGTGCCTTAATAGATACAATACCACAGATTCTATCTATGCACTAGAACAGTGCATGTTACAGGATGCGCCACGCATGCCATGAGGTTTAATTGTAATAAGTTCTATATGCTTTGCCATTATATGCTTTTTTGTAGTTTTTTTGCTTCAATGCTCTCTGAGTAAGTGTAGAGGGTAGAATGGAGTTCGCTTAGGTAGTAAAATCAGGCAAAAAACATCAGCTCCTTTTAAGGGCTAAAAACTGCATTGAGCCAGTTGGAGCCAGTTGGACTCACACAGACGTGAGTCGGAGGAAGACAGGTGCAGCTTGACAGGTGGACTTGCATGTGCCCCACCAAGTAGGGTTCACTGGTGTCTTACGTGGTGATTTCACTGGCCAATCGTAAGTTGCCCTGCAGGGCCCTGGCCAAAGTCGGCGCAGGTCCAGTTTGGCATCAACAGGCCCTTTAGACCAAAATGTGTTTTTTTTGGCTTGTCTCCAAAAGAGGACCCCTTCTTATCCTGTTCTTTATGGAACCATCTGTCATAGCTTTGAAAGCTCCCAGACAAAGAACCATGTTCCTTCGATGGAATGACAGGGAGTGAGACTGCATCTACTCCCTCCGCAACCACGGCCTCGTATTGTCTTCGAGGAGCTCAGTGTGAAGCACATTGTCGGACTTGGCTCCGTTTTTTTTCCTGATTGATATTGTGCAGTCATTCGCGCTGCAGAAGTGCTGGCGAGTGGGATCTCGGGCAGCGTGTGCGTAGTTAGGGTCGTGTGGGAGAAGAAGCTGCCGCCCGTGTGAACGCCCTCAACCCTGGGTAATGGCTTTGATAAGACCAGTTATAAAATAATTTGCGTGCGCCACATTATTTGCCACAGGGCTCGCTTCCTTTGTGCCGGAGAGTGCTCTGTCAACTCGCACTAGGACGTCGGGAACGAAACGCCGCCCTCAGTCGCACTCTCGTCCGACACGGGAGCGGGAATGAGAACGGGAGACACGTGGACCTGATCCCTCTGCTCTCCATGCATGAGACGCGGGGGTGTCAGCTTTCCAAACGCTCGCGCCGCCAGGAGCCACACTTTTTGAGATCCCCCCCTCCCCCCTTTGACTCATGGAAGTACATATTGGGCGTGGGGGCCAGGTGGACGGTGCACTGCCTTAGGGTGCCTGGCTGGTGCTCGGCTGACGAGATGAGCCTGCCTGCCAGCAGTGAGCTCCTCTCCCTGGAGAAGATGGGCAGGCACCGCTGCACCTACAGCAACGGCTCGCCGTACGCCACCAACAAGCCCATCGACATCAAGGCCCGGCGGAGATGGTAACGTCCGCTGTGGCTCTGTCTGTTCATGTTTCCGCAGGGTGCGATGCGGCTTCCTAACTCCTAGTTCACTCGTCAAAATATCTCCTTTGATAGAGAAATTATCTTGTTGGCAAAAGCGCAGTTCTCTTTTTTGTGGCATTGATGAAATCTTTTTGTCATCTCTGCCGCCCAGAAGTTTTTGATTAAAATGAAAAAGTCAGTAATGCTGTGTTATGTTATTTCTTTGTGAGTATAATAGTACATGCTAGTCAAACATTTTTGTTTTGGAAATACTGTAACATAGTAGGATGCATATTATCTTATTTCTATTTGTCTGAAGTGAATTACACAGTGTTACTGGTCATAACTCTGATATGACCTCAAACCAATGGGCTGATATGAAATATTATGAATCTGGACATTTTCAAAGCTTATATTCCTGTGTATCCAGAGTGTAATTTTCCAGAAAACGAGAATGAATTCCATGCTGAAGCACTTTCTTTCTATGTAGTTAAAACACTTTTATAAAAGTACATGTAGGGGAAACACTTTGTGCCAATATGTCTATTCTTTTCTCTGAAAATCTGTTCATCATAAGGGACCATGTGTACTTTATGATTGACACAGGCATATACGTAGACAAATTACCTGTATTCCAGTTAAGTACCAATCATTTACCTGCAATATTGTCCTGAGACCAAAAGTTATATATCCTCCTGAAAAAAGTTTTGGACATTTGGGTGACACACTTTGCAGTGAAACTATGTTCAAAATTCAATCTATGTCCCCTAGGGTAGGTCTCTGCATACTAGAACATCTAGTTCTTGACATTAAGACCATTGATTAATGTCTTCTGCAGGGCTCAAACATTAACTGCTGGATCTTAGAAGAGCTCACTGAGTGTATAACGACAGGGACTGAGACTGATAAACCCTGTCGTTATACACTCAGTGAGCTCTTCATTTGGTAGACCTGTACACCAGCTTGTTCATGCAAATATTTAATCAGCCAATCATGTGGCAGCAACTAAATGCATAAGTATGCAGACATTGTCAAGAGGTTCAGCTGTTTTTCAGACCAAATGTCAGAACCGGGAAGAAATGTGACTTTGACCGTGAAATGATTGTTGGTGCCAGACAAGGTGGTTTGAGTATCTCAGAAACCGCTGATCTCCGAACACACAACGCGTCAAACCTCTTTAGTGAATAGGCTACAGCAGCAAAAGACCAATAAGTCTACTAAATGCCTAATAAAGTGCTCACTGAGTGTAGGTAGTTAGGTACAGCTAGTTAATTATTTGCACACACATAAAACACCTCTTTGCCAACCAATCCAGTTCTTCAGTAGCGACGTAGGTTTATACCTTGATTATTTTAAACTGGTTAGAAACAGTCGGACTCCCGTAGTTTCTAACCTCCGTATTCAAAGACGGCGTCAATTCAAAAGTAGAGTAAAGAGGTAACGCCACGACTGTTTGCCTTTGATACGGCAGCGGCGTAGGCAGGCCCCGGCGTGAGTGGTAAGTGCAGCGTACACAGTAACCAGTGCGCGAGTTGGAGCGGGAAAAGACTGTACAGATTAGCAGCTGGAGAGCTGATAGCTCCGTTTTTAATAAGGCTTTCAAAACCTGGCGTATTTATCAGCAGTCCTGCTGCCATCAAATGTAATAAGCAATCCATTTGCGTTATGACAGGGCAATTGATTTTGTGACCAAGTGGACAGAGCTTAATAGTTGATCCTTTCTGCGTGATATTTGGGTACACGTGAAGGGCAGTGTTTCACGGTAAATTGGACTGGATGAAACGTTCTAATTGTGTACCGCGCAGCGATGACATTTGGCTTTTCATTTGAAGGCTTTCTGTTTCATGTTCCCCCACTGTTCACGAGTAATTATATTAAGCGCTAACAGCGTATGTGGGCCAGTGAAAAAGGATTGTCATTCTGTGTGTGCGTGCATATGGCGCTGGTGTATGTGTGTGTGTGCGCGCGCGCGCGCGCGCGTGCGTATACAGTGTGATACAGCAAAAACATGGATAAAAATTTAAATATTATATATTTGTATTTAAATTAAACTCATCTAAAAACTGAAGTTTATACAGCTAACCAATTATTTAACATCTTGGTTGTTGTTACTAGTTAAACCTGTATTTTTAAAAACCCAGTCTTATACATTACGAATATAAACAATGTTGGTTATAGAAGCATCCTAATTACTGGGAAAATGTTGAATCAGTTCTAACCTTCTCTTTTTTCTTTGTTTGCAGGTAAGTACAGTTCATGAAGCAATATTGAAATTCAGCATGAATATCATGGAGCTACATGGAGGTAAAGATGATTCAGAGAATTCAGTTCATTTCCATTTAAATGTACCATATTGTTTTCGTGCCAATGGCTGGCACTATGGTAGGCTATGCACTTCATGTGTATGAATGCTGAATGGATCTCACTAACTCAGGAACATTGTTACGAACCCAGTTCACCATATTCACGGTCCTATCTTTAAACATCCATATTCACTGTGTTGTCATTAAACTGCCGTATTCTCTGGCATATTGTTAAGCAGCCATGTTCATTGTCCTATCATTAAATTCTCTGTCCTATTGTTAAACACAATCAGCCAAATAGCTCATTTCTTGTCAGCAGTTCTACTGCATTGTAACATTTTGTGTATGTGCTGCCTGTGTAACAGTGTGTGTGTGTGTGTGCGTGTCTGTGTGCGTGTGCATGCGTGTGTGTGCTGTGTGCGTAAATGCATGTGTGTGTGTGTGCATGTGTGCGTAAATGTGTGTGTGTGTGTGTGTGTGTTTATGTGAGAGAGACATACAGAGAGAGCGAGAGAAGCCCATGAAATGCCAGGTGTAATCTGATTGGTCAGCTGAGAGAAGCTTAGGCTCTTTACAGCAGTGTTTGCAGTGTCAGGAACTTTCAGCATTAGCTCGTCAAAGGAAATCCTGGAGACTTAAAACCATCCTCACAAACAGAATAACTGGGTGAGGTTAGGGTTAGGGTTGGGGGGGTAAGCCTTTTCTTTAGCCTATGTCTCTTGAAAGTTTTTTTTTCCTTAATTCTCAGCCTCATAATGACTTTCATTGGCACTACTCTGGTCCTCATGTTGTCAAACGGCAAGAAAAAGTGTATGCGTTTGTGTGTTTGTGTGTATACGTGTGTGTATGCATGTACATGTACATACAGTACATGTGTAAGCACCAAATGTATATCACATTTATGTGCATCTGCCAGCCTCAAAATGATCTTTCAGCTGTTGCCAGTGTGTAGGGTTTTTTTTCATTCAAATGGTGACTGTTATCATGTTATATAACATGTTAGCACACACATGTGTTAGCACACGCGTGTAAATGTATGTGCTGTGTATGAGTCACCCTGGCTGTGAGGAGGGAGTACAGAGCTGTCACCCCACTCTGGACCGGCTGGGTCCGTCTCTCCTCTGTCAGTAATGAGATTAGAGATGGGGGGAGGGTGTCGCCACACGTGACATCACGCTCACGCAGGCCAGGGGGGGGGGGGGGGGCAGCTCAGGAAGCGGGTGCAGAAGAGCCACGCAGGACCACACCTTGTCGAGAGGCTCTGCTAGCTCATGGATGTTAAAGGGGACCACCGGGAGGGGTTTCTGGCCCCCGCTCTGCCCAGGGGCGTGAAGAGGAAGCGGCTCCTCAAGTCGTACAGGTAGACCTTAACCTCCGTATGCAGGTTGTACGGGTAGACCTTAACCTCCGTATGCAGGTTGTACGGGTAGACCTTAACCTCCGTATGCAGGTTGTACGGGTAGACCTTAACCTCCGTATGCAGGTTGTACGGGTAGACCTTAACCTCCGTATGCAGGTTGTACGGGTAGACCTTAACCTCCGTATGCAGGTCGTATGGGTAGAGCTTAACCTCCGTATGCAGGTCGTACGGGTAGAGCTTAACTTCTGTATGCAGGTCGTACAGGTAGTGTTAGCATTGTCACACTGCTGACATTACTGAGCGCCTGTAGTGTTAGCATTGTCACACTGCTGACATTACTGAGCGCCTGTAGTGTTAGCATTGTCACACTGCTGACATTACTGAGCTCCTGTAGTGTTAGCATTGTCACACTGCTGACATTACTGAGCGCCTGTAGTGTTAGCATTGTCACACTGCTGACATTACTGAGCGCCTGTAGTGTTAGCATTGTCACACTGCTGACATTACTGAGCGCCTGTAGTGTTAGCATTGTCACCCAGCAGACATTACTCAGCGCCTGTAGTGTTAGCATGGTCACCCAGCAGATATTACTGAGTGCCTGTAGTGTTTTAACAGGGCTCTCCCGTACTCTCATTTTAGGAGCATTTGCTCCTGAAAATAGATGTGAGCTGGTTGGAAAAATAATTCTTGAGCACATCTAATTGGGATGCATTAGTATGCTTTTATATCTTTCAATTTAGGAGCATCTTGCTAAAAAATGTTTGCATGTGTATGTCCTGTGTACGTGTATGCAGTTAAATGCAAAAGTATTGGGGCAGTGACAACATTTTCGGTTGTTTTGGCTCTGGACTCCAGCACTTTGGATTTGGAATTAAGTAATGAATATAAGGTTAATGTACAGACTCTCATATTTACTTTGATGGTATTTACAAACATATCAGAAGATCCGTGTAGGAATTATATTTTGTTGTGTAACCGATGTCTGTTCCCTTTAATCTTGTCCTTAAATGCCCTGCTCATATTGTGGTTACTTTTACAATGCAGAGAATTACACAGACTAAAAGCCATGTGTTAGCCATGCATGCCCTTCTAGCATTTCTGCTTTTGTTTGGTTTTGTCTCGCACTTTATGTGTTCTTTTATCAAAATTTTTCCTTATCATTTGTCACAATGAAGTCACTAAAATAGCTTCTCAAATTGTTTGTAAGTATACATATTCTTTTCAATTAAATTGTATTTGTATTGTGCTTTTTACAGAAGGCTGTCACAAAGACACTTTACAGAGTAACAGAAGGTCAAGCAGCAGACCTGAACCCCAAATAGCAAGCGCGTGAGAAAAAAAAAAAAACTCCCAGTGGTGAAAAATACTCCCCAAACAGAAGAAATCGTTGAAGTAATTTTGTGATAATAGCAGGTTCTCTAAGTGGACACTAGAGGGCCCTAAAGCTTATGTGTTGCGATCCTACGGTGTTCCAGAAGGGTGCACGTTGGAAAATCTGACTGACGCTGTAACTCCTGCTGGGACAGCTTTATGATTTTTATTTTTATTTAGTGATTTGAAGAAAATGCGTCCCTCCATTTCAATCAATCACCAGGTGTTTTCTCATGACAGTCCCTGTATTGTGTCCCTGTATCTGTGCCTGAGAATTATTTTATTTTAATTCATATTGGGCTTAGAATATGAGTGCTACTTGACATTACATTACATTAATGGCATTTGGCAGACGCTCTTATCCAGAGCGACTTACAGTTGATTAGACTAAGCAGGAGACAATCATCCCCTGGAGCAATGCAGGGTTAAGGGCCTTGCTCAAGGGCCCAATGGCTGTTTGGAATATGACTGTAAGGGAACATGCTATTTGGGTTGGAACATGAGTTTAAGGGAACATGCTAACTGGATTGGAATATAAGTGTAAGGGAACATGCTACTTGGGTTGGAATCCTCGCCCCTGTCCACCCCTCTGTAATAATAAACAGAAATTATTCACGCTTCACTCTTCCACTGCGAGGCATATCTGTCCAAGCAGCATGAAATCATCTGAGTAAAATGGGTGTGTAAATGCATGTTTTGTGTGGTTTGAGTCATGGTGTTGTGATGCCACTCTCCTTGAATGTGAGCCACATGTTTTATTTATGGTTTTGCTGTAAATGCTATTCTGTTGTTATAAATGCTATTATAGTATGTGGCGAGTTTATGCAAGATTCCCAGGTCATTTTATGGCTGGTATGTGTGCACGCAGACAATTTCAGCAAAATGTAATTAGCTGGTGGTAGGAGGTCGAGCGGTCTGAGTTGCAGGTTCGATCCCTGGCCTTCTGGGTGAAAGTGTCAAAGTGTCCTTGAGCAAGACACCTAACCCCTAATTGCTCCCAAAGAACTGGTTGGCGCCTTGCATGGCTGCCTTTCACCGTTGGTGTGTGTGTGTGTGTGTGTGTGTGCGTGTGTTTGAATGGGTGAATGAGAGGCATTCATTGTAAAGCGCTTTGGAAAAAAGCTATATAAATGCAAACCATTAGTAAGCATTTTTTCATTCATAAAGCGACTGCAGCTGTCAGTGCTGTGTGGGATAGTTTGATTTGCTACAGTACAGTGGTACAGTGCTTTTAAATGCTCCAATTATGAGAACAAACACTGTTCACACTTGTGCCAGCCGTTTCATCCAAATTCAACAAAATACTCTTCAGCTTCAAAAGTACTGCCCCCTCTCTCTATCTCTCTTTCTCTTTCTTTATCTCTCTCTCTCAGTCTCTGTCTGTCTCTCTCCATCAGGAAGCTCTAAGCCTCGAAGTGAAGTATTGTAAAGCCCACACAGACTGGGGCTGAGTGAGATTCCTGTGAGGCGCTAGAGAAGGGCACAAAAGGCTGATCCCCGGGCGATCTGCCTGCGAGGCGTTTCTCTGGGTTAACGAGGCCCGCTGACGTCACTGTGTGCGTCTGAGCGGGATCGCGGTTAGTGGTTAGCGACGGCCCAACGAAGCGTGTTCAGGGTCCACGCTGCTGGCGGTCAGAACCATTAGCGGAGCAGAGGGAAGCTCAAAGACCCGTTCCTCCTGGCCCCTGTTCCTTCGCTCATTCCGATTGGTCGGTTTCGGCCCTGAGGTCACCGCTGTGTCACGTGCTTTCATGTGCTCGGGAGAGCAGCTGTGTGTGTGCTCCTCTAAGATACACACCTGCATGCCAGTGTGTGTTACTGCTCCCGGGCCACACAGTACTACAGGGGAGCCCTGGCCTGCTACTCAACCTGTGGAGGCCTTCACTGGGTATAAAAACATGTCTTAACAAGGGTTTTAGTCCTGCAATCATACGTAAAAAATGTTTTATTCTCTTAAGTAGAAAATACTTGCTTGTTTCGAGTTATTATTAGCCTAATATGTGAAATTCTTTTTCCCTATTGGCAAATCTTGAAATGAGTCCAACTGTCTCACCTCATTGGTAATATTTTTGTGTCTTTTAACAATACGATTTTAAGTCTAAATATAAGACTAAAATGCTTGTTGTGTTTACCAGCTGATCCACTCTGAAAGCCGGTAGCGGCATTTTACGCTCTAAACAGGCCTGTCCTGTCAACAGCTCCAAAACACATTTTGCTGCATTTAGGCTTTTTGCCCTTTCCAAGGCTGTCTTGTGTTTTCACAAAATAAAACATCTGCCTGGAACCTGTGCAAGCCGGACTGTCGCAAAGTTCAATAGCTTCATTCCTTTATTTACCCTCTTCTGCTTCTTTCAAGGGGTCACACGGGTAACAATCCCATTAGTTGACAACAATAAAATCTATTATGTGCAGGACCCTTTGGATTTGTCATCCTAGTATGTGTTTCCTGGTACAGGACATTGTATTTGCTCATGTGAATTTGCATGAAGTGGATTACAACCAAAACGCTCATTTTGACTTTCTATTTTAATTGTCTGTGAATTACAATCTCCAGATTTGTCCCAGTCATTATGAAGTCTTTTCTTGTCTCCTTTTTTCCATGGCAGCAGCTGTAGCTGGTGTGTTTATAGATTAGATTACATTAGATTAGATTTGATTACTTCATTGTTCCCCGGTGTGAAGATATGGCCACTTTATCAGGTTAGCGGATTTGGCTCAGGTTGTCATGCAGAAGACTTAGTAACAAAAGCTGGGCTCCTTTAGCCAGTGCTGGCATTTGGAAGCAAGCCTTCTTCATCAGTGAGTGTTCATGGCAGCAGATGAATGTGTATTTCTGTTCTTGTATTTTTAATTGTGAGCGGGACTGGCGCTAACGCAATCACGCAGCCTTTGTTTACGCTCAGCCTTGGAGACCGTTTCCAGGTTGTGTCACTTAGAAACAGCAGCTCAGTGATGAGGTATCCTCACACTCATGGGGCAGAAATGAGCGCTTGGAAATTGAAACACAGTATAATTTATTGCAAAGTTGTTGTGTAATCGTCCAGCTGTGTTTCTTTTTTCCATTTTGTTTGTGTATTTCTCCGTATTATTCAGACAGGGGGCAGCAGAGAGGGGTACAGACTAGGGGCAACAGCGGGGGGTAGAGACAGGGGGCAGTAGAGAGGGGTACAGACTGGGCAGTTGAGTCGGTTAGAGACAAGGGGCAGCAGAGAGGGTTAGAGACAGGGGGCAGCAGAGAGGGTTAGAGGCAGACGGGGCAGCCTCAGTTGCACCACAGTGTGAGCCCTGTTTTTGGGTTTATTGGAATCCCATTCAAATGGCTGCTGTGTCGTTGACTTTTATGTCATTTTCAACCTCAGACAGAAAACTGAATATTCCCTCAGAATGAGAAGAAGCCTGTGCTTGCTGTATTCATTAAGGATGGTAGTGATGATGGTTTGTTTGTATTCAAATGCTTGTTTAATCTAATTTTACTTGCATCCCACTATAGGGGAATGCTACTTTAATGGCATTATAGTGGTCACAAGTTGTATGTTGCAAGTTGTTTATTTTTTTTGGTTATAAATACGTTTTCTCATAAAATGTGTAAAATGAAATTATGACCCACATCGGGTGTGGCTACAGGAGGTTTAACATCTGCAGCAATCAGATCATCAGATAGAGGCAGAGAATTTCTGCATTGATCTCTGCTCATTCACAACTGTGTTTGTTTTGCCTGCAAATGGAGAAAAAACAAGTTTCACAGCTTTATGAAATTGAGCTTGGCTCCATGACAGTTGATGGTAGTGTGCATCGTGTGTAGTCTTTGTGCCTTTTTAAGGAGAAATCTGAATAGTTTGTTCCTTGCCGTGTAACACTACAACACGTGTAATCTGATGCACTTCACTGTCATCAATGACACCTAAAGACCACAAGCATTTGAGGTATGTGTGTAGGCGTGTATTACTTTTTTTACATAATATGGGTCTGCAGCTAAAGAATGTTCCTTAGGCCATGTTAAATCTATTTTGCCGTACTGATCAGCCTTCCAGGGCTCAGGGGGAAGAAGCCACTCCCCGTGAGAGGCTGTGTTAGCCACAAATTGCAGGTGGCTGAGAGACTTGATCTGAGTCCAGCCGTGCCCTGGGCCTGGCCAGACCTGTGGAGCCAGGTGCCCTCACCTCTGTGCAGATACATGTTTACCCACCTGTATGTCAGAAATGTGTTTCTGTGCAAACTGAGCTGTACATATTCTAGCTTATTGAAGAACGAGGCACTGGGTGTGTGGGCATCAGAAGTCACACATACGCACACACACATATGCACACAGACACACACACATACACGTACACATACACACACACACACACACACACACACACACACACACACGCAGAAGTGGAATTAAATCTGGAGCAATGTGAGTAAATGCCAGTTAATGGTTGTCTTCTGAAAAAAAACTGCAGGAAAAATCTTCCATTCAAAATCTTCCAGTCCATTCAATTGATGCTTTCAAAAAGAGCTAGAGCATTTTCTTTTTTTACCAATGTACACTTATTTACATGCATGAGTGTTTAAATTTTTGTTCTGTTGTGGACAATACCCTGTTGTAAAATCCAGCTATGCCAGCTTGACAGGTTTGAAAACTCAGCTTATCAAGCTGACCATAAGCTGGTCTAGCTGTTTATGAGCTGTTCAATCGGTATAGCCAAGCTGCTCATACAGTCAGTCTAGCTGGGTATAAGCTGGTCAACAAGCTACCAGCTGTTTCAAAACATAGTTTGAGCCGGTCAAACCATGTCAAGCTGGGATCTGGTCTGAACTGGTCCACCAGCTACCTGGCTTGAGCTGTTCAGCAGGGTTTGTAAAATATGCAGGGTGAAGCTAGTGTATGAAAATCTGTTAAAATGAGGCTGCCTTGGGGTTGTTGTGATCCCAGCTATCCTTTCTCCCTCTCCGTCCACTGAGATATCTTCTCATTCAGCAACTCTGGAGAGGCAAAACATTCTGCTGTTAGAGAGAGAGAGAGAGAGAGGGGAGAGGCAGAGTACTCTGCTGTTAGAGCGAGAGAGGGGGAGGGGAGAGGGAGAATGAGAGAGAGAAAGTGAGAAAGGGAGAGAGAGAGAGAGAGGCGGAGCACTCTGCACTGCGAGAGAGAGACAGAGGCAGAGAGAGTCCCTGCTCTCTGTGGCTACACGGCACAGCAGCGTAGGTTTGCATGCACACGGGATACCGCCAGAACTCGCAAAAGTCTGGGAGAGGTCACAGCACCAGTGGATTTACACGCCATGGCAGCCCCAGGTGGGGACGGTGGATTAAAGCCCCACGCGTAGCGTTGGCTGGGGTGAAGGGTCAGGAGACGGGTGCAGCAGGTCCTGCTTCGACATGAGCATCATCCTGAAACCCAGGTCCCGTTCCACCAGCTCCCTGAGGAACACAGACGGGATCTGGTAAAGAATTTCTTTCTGCCCCCCGCTCCCTCTCTCTCTTTCCCCTCTCCCCCTCTCCACCTTTCCCACTTTCACTCTATCTATCTCCCTCTCTTCTCTCTTTCTCTCCTTCTCTCACTCTCTCTACAGGCACAGTGTCAGTGATAAGTTCTCCATTTTCCTTTAGTGTCTCATTCCAGCCCTGCTGCTCTTGGGTGTTCTTTCCAGACAGGTCTGTGGTCTGTGGTCTGTTGCAGGTGCTGTGGGTTGTTTTACATGTGGAATGTTTAGGGTGGGAGCTCGTCCCAGCTCCTGCTCCCGGTTCTGCCTGGTCCCGCTCTTGGTGCTCTCAGAGCCCGGTTCTGAGATTCAGAGCTGTAGCGGACTGCTCGGCCTCTTCTGCCTACAACTGACGCTCGCTTACCCAGAACAACACCAGCTTTGGCCTCGGCAAAAGCACTGCTTTTAGAATGGTGTACACACAAGCCCCAGGGCGTGGTGTAGTCCTTTTCACTTCAAAATACTCACCTTAGTGCACCTGGTTTTACATTGTTTCTGTTAATCGTGACATCAACACACCTAAGAATAGTCAAGCTGCCTGAAGGAATTGTTTATGTGGACTGCTTCAAATTACCACGTGAAATATCCAAACATGCACACCCGCTCTTTATCAGTCCCGCATTGTCTTACTGGCCTTGTGTGCTGGTAGAAATTTATTTTGGTTCAAGGTATATTATTCTCTTAGTCCAAGGTTAATTGTCTTATTGCTCTGGGAATTTAAAAAGTTTGGTTTCATTTAATATTGGCCATGCCTGCTGAATTACCTTTTTCTCTTGAAGATGATGTGCCTTAACTGTATGTGTGTAATGTCTCTATAGGGCTGTAATGGACAGGGGGTGTTCAGACAGCAAGGCATGTGTATATTTCTGTGTTTGAGGGAGTATGCTTAGAGATGGCGCACACATTTCAGAGAGTGCAACATCTGTTTTTAAGCAAGTGTAAATCTGGAAATAGCTTCGCATTTAATTTTCAGTTACAGAGTCAAGCGTTCTTGCTGCTCCATGCCAGTTGTTCTCCAGGTGTTCTTTCTGCTGGATGTAGGGTGTTCTTTGTGCTGGATGTAGGGTGTTCTTTGTGCTGGATGTAGGGTGTTCTTGGTGCTCCATATCGGGTGTTCTTGCTGCTGGATGTCGGGTGTTGTTGCTGCTGGATATCGGGTGTTGTTGCTGCTGGATGTAGGGTGTTCTTGCTGCAGGATGTAGGGTGTTCTTGCTGCAGGATGTAGGGTGTTCTTGCTGCTGGATGTAGGGTGTTCATGGTGCTCCATATCGGGTGTTCTTGCTGCTGGATGTAGGGTGTTCTTGCTGCATGATGTAGGGTGTTCTTGCTGCTGGATGTAGGGTGTTCTTGGTGCTCCATATCGGGTGTTCTTGCTGCTGGATGTCGGGTGTTGTTGCTGCTGGATATCGGGTGTTGTTGCTGCTGGATGTAGGGTGTTCTTGCTGCAGGATGTAGGGTGTTCTTGCTGCAGGATGTAGGGTGTTCTTGCTGCAGGATGTAGGGTGTTCTTGCTGCAGGATGTAGGGTGTTCTTGCTGCTGGATGTAGGGTGTTCTTGCTGCTGGATGTCGGGTGTTCTTGCTGCTGGATGTAGGGTGTTCTTGCTGCTGGATGTCAGGCTTTCTAGCAGGCATTGGAGAGGAAAATGGATAGCTCACACCAGTCACTCATGCATAGGGTTCACCTTTCCACTTTTTGCAGGTCACTAATGAGCTTGAGACTGTGTAAACATTTGCATGTAACACATGATTACATTTCAGAACAGAAGGATTTCTGCAAAAAAAAAACATCTCCATATGGTCTGTGGAAGATTGTCGTTTTGCTCCTCTGATCTGATCTGTCGTGTTTCAGTTTTAGATCATATCCCCTCTGGCTGCCAGGCTTTTGATTTAGGCTTCATAATGTCCTAATTGTTTAATTGTAGTGAAAAATGCTGTTGACATGTACAGTGCATCCGGAAAGTATTCACAGCGCTTCACTTTTTCCACATTTTGTTATGTTACAGCCTTATTCCAAAATTGATTAAATTCATTTTTTTCCTCCAAATTCTACACACAATACCCCATAATGACAACATGAAAAAAGTTTATTTAATTTATTAAAAATAAAAAACTAAGAAATCACATGTACAGTATTCACAGCCTTTGCCATGAAGCTCAAAATTGAGCTCAGGTGCATCCTGTTTCCACTGATCAACCTTGAGATGTTTCTACAGCTTAATTGGAGTCCACCTGTGGTAAATTCAGTTGATTGGACATGATTTTGAAAGGCACACACCTGTCTATATAAGGTCCCACAGTTGACAGTGCATGTCGGAGCACAAACCAAGCATGAAGTCAAAGGAATTGTCTGGAGACCTCTGAGACAGGATTGTCTCGAGGCACAAATCTGGGGAAGGGTACAGAAAAATTTCTGCTGCTTTGAAGGTCCCAATGAGCACCGTGGCCTCCATCATCTGTAAATGGAAGACCCTTCCTGAGCTGGCCGCCTGTCTAAACTGAGCAATCAGGGGAGAAGGGCCTTAGTCAGGGAGGTGACCAAGAACCCGATGGTCACTCTGTCAGAGCTCCAGCGTTCCTCTGTGGAGAGAGGAGAACCTTCCAGAAGGACAACCATCTCTGCAGCAATCCGCCAATCAGGCCTGTATGGTAGAGTGGCCAGACGGAAGCCACTCCTTAGTAAAAGGCACATGGCAGCCCGCCTGGAGTTTGCCAAAAGGCACCTGAAGGACTCTCTCAGACCATGAGAAACAAAATTCTCTGGTCTGATGAGACAAAGCTTGAACTCTTTGGCATGAATGCCAGGCGTCATGTTTGGAGGAAACCAGGCACCGCTCATCACCTGGCCAATACCATCCCTACAGTGAAGCATGGTGGTGGCAGCATCATGCTGTGGAGCAGCAGGAGGAACTGGGAGACTAGTCAGGATTGAGGGAAAGAGACATCCTGGATGAAAACCTGTTCCAGAGTGCTCTTGACCTCAGACTGGGGCGACGGTTCATCTTTCAGCAGGACAACAACCCTAAGCACACAGCCAAGATATCAAAGGAGTGGCTTCAGGACAACTCTGTGAATGTCCTTGAGTGGCCCAGCCAGAGCCCAGACTTGAATCCGATTGAACATCTCAGGAGAGATCTGAAAATGGCTGTGAACCGACCCTCCACATCCAACCTGATGGAGCTTGAGAGGTGCTGCAAAGTGGAATGGGCGAAACTCCCCAAAGATAGGTGTGCCAAGCTTGTGGCATCATATTCAAAAAGACTTGAGGCTGTAATTGCTGCCAAAGGTGCATCAACAAAGTATTGAGCAAAGGCTGTGAATACTTATGTACATGTGATTTCTTAGTTTTTTATTTGTAATAACTTATTTCATGTTGCCATTATGGGGTGTTGTGTGTAGAATTTTGAGGAAAAAAATGAATTTATTCCATTTTGCAATAAGGCTGTAACATAACAAAATGTGGGAAAAGTGAAGCGCTGTGAACACTTTCCGGATGCACTGTATATCCACATCACTCAGATACACAGAAGATAAGAGGGCAATCCTGTGAAAGCAATACCCTGTGAAACACATAAACACAAGTGCACACGTACACACACACACACACACACACACACACACACACACGCATGCACGCACACGCACGCACACACACACAGCTCACTATGGGTTTGAGCTGGAATCATCTGGCATCATCTTTTAAGCAACTTCGGGTTTTCCATTGACAGTGTGCAGTCCCACATTATACTTGTCAGTGGAGATCAAAGCTCAAACTGCTGTCTGAGGCACACACTTTGAAGAAACATTTATTTTCTTTTTTGGCTCTCTTGATGTTGGTTGGATATTGAACAGCTGTGCAAATGGACAGATTGTAGGCAGCATAAATCATACTGGATACTGGTGTCTGGTAAGCAAACGAGTACAGTAAAACTCAGCGATAAGCTAGCCTGCGACAGCAAAAATTTGGATATAACCATAGACCAGAGAAAAAAATCTAAGAAAAAAAGGAAGTAATTTATCATGTATTTTGAGTTCAAACTTTTCCACTTTTTTTTTCTACCCTGTAACTGGTAGACCGACCGGAAAAAAATATTGTTTTTCATTACACTTGCAAGTTTGAAGTTTTCGGTCTACACATATCACATATTAATAATAAGAATAACAATGGAGCATATGCAAAAGTCTTATGTGTAGATGCACACAGAAAGACACTTTACACCCACAGTCCCACAGCCACAGGAATTGCCAGTAAGGAGTGTCACTAGGCCTGGTAGATCCACCAACATCATTCACTGTGGTGCCTAGAAGGCAACCCTGGAAATGCATAAGGTAATCCATCAAACCGCTGATCTATATCAAGGGGCCAATTGAGGTTCTGTCGCATCATCAATGTTCATCGATAGAAAGCCATGTAAAACTTTCACACTTTGTGCTGATGGGAACAGCTCAGTCTTGCCTTGAAACTCTTCACACATCCAAACATACAGCAAACCTGATCTCTGAGTCAGAGTTCACCTGCCACTGAAGACATTGACAATTATTGCAATTAAAACTTAGCATTTAGCAGATGTACTTATCCAGAGTGACTTACAGGGTAGAGTGTGGTGTAATGCACTGCAGGAGGTCTGTCTGAACCTTGTTGAGACCCCCAGGGGCCCTGTCACCATGGAGTTTTATGTATAACTGAAGGTCAATCAAAATTCCAGAAGTCCATTCAGCTCTACAGAATGACCACTAATGCCAAAAAGAGCCCATTTTTTTCAAACACTTGTAATTGTGGGTGATAGCCGAGCAAAGTGAGAGCAGGATCTGTTGATAAGGCACGTGATGGAGGCTCTGCATTTCGGCGTATCTCCTCCTCCTATCTGAAAACATCTGGGGTAAGAGTGGGAGGACGGGAGGATACATTTGTCAAGTATTGGGATGCACCCCATGTGTCGCGTTACTGGGCTACCCTCCGCAGGCATGTGTTCGTCACATTTTTTCAATCCAAACTGAAACCAGGCAGAACTGCAACCAAGAACCACCAGGGGGGAAGCAGCTTTACTGAATTAGCTGGATAGCTGCATGGAGTGAAACCATCCATGTTCCAGATCTGGGAGGGTTCTGGTTGTTGCTCAGTGCAGTTATCCAGCTAGCTCCTGCTTTGTGACACTGGCTCCAGGTTCCTGTTTGTTTCCATGTCACTTGCTTCCACTTGCCTGCTCCAGGCCTCTCTCTGGCCCAGCTAATCTGAGCAGCAGGATAGGTGGCACATACCTTTAGTGAGATGTCAGAAACTTAACTCTAACTGAAGAAAAGGAACATCTATTCTTGGAGAACTGTTTGGTTGGAGGATTTTTAATTTGGGGAACTGCATTTTCTTACGGGGAACATTTGCACGATTGTCAAATGTTCTTCATAAACACTTTGACAAGGTTTAATCTTATAAATACCTTTGGGAATCCAGGCCCAGGACACAAGTGTTCCTGATAAGATGGAGTGCAGGCTCCTGGCTTCTGAGGAGAGCCGTGAGATAATGGCATAATAGCCTGATGGACTCCAGCCCCCGCCTCGAAAGAATGATCATGCACATGCACTCAGTGACTGCGATAACACTTTCCCCTGCATGTTAATGCTCTTTCCAGCCTGTGGTTTCAGTCTGGCGCTTATACCTGAGGAGATGTGTCCGGGTGCTGCTCCTATATGGCCTGTGCACATTGCCAGAGACACACACTTTGCAGCTCAGTTCTGGAAATACAATGCAGTGCCTTCCTTCCTCTCTCTCTCCCTCTCTCTCTATCTATTCTCTCTCCAGCTATACTTTCTCTCTCCTCTCACTCTCTTTCTATACCTTTCTCTACTCTCTCCTGCTCTCTGCTTTCTCTCCCTGTCTCTCTCTCTTTCTCTCTCATACTATTTCTCCCTACTCTCTCCCACTCTCTTCCCCTTTCTCTCGCTCTCTCGTTCTCCATCAGTATACGTACTCTCACGGTGACCTCTGCAGATCTGGGCCAAGGGCGACTCCCCTCCACCCAGATGCCCCTCCCCTCATCACATCTCTGCCCCCTTTATAAATAAACATGTGATAGTCTGCGCCCTGTTAGGGGGGGCCTTCAGCCCAATTATGTGGCCCCTCCGGGGGCTCGTGCGTCATCCCACAGCCTTCGTCAAAAATGAGCCACGGCACCCCTCCTTGTAGAGACCGGATGATGTGTCCCCCCCGACCCCCACACCCACCTCATTTGGGCAACGCCCTCCATGGTTCCCGAGTCTCCATGGTTACCCTGTGCCCCGTGTCCTCGCAGGCTCTCCTCTCACACGCCACGGTTACATGAAACAAACATCCCAACAGGGTGGTGGCATGACCGCAGGCACAGTGTGGCAGTCTGGGTGTTTTTTGTATCGCTTGGTTAGATACGAATCCCTGCTCGATTCAGCTCAATTCTCACCGTACATTCAGCCTTCTCTGGAGGCCGCTGCGGCCTGGTAGCACATGGTGGAACCTCGCAGAACCTGCTAGAACTGGTAGAATCTGACTGGTAGAATCTGACCAAAGACGGCATCGCAGTAGGAATGGAGCCGAAAGCATCCATTTGATGCTTACAAAATCCACAGTCCCCTCTACCCCTTACTCTCCCATGACCCACATTCCCTCAGGTATGTGGAACGCCTTGTGTCAGATCCCACGGATAAGCACTGTTTTTCCAGGAATCCCGGGCTGGAATGTCAGGGCCAGTCCTGATATAAGCCAGGTCTAATGAAGTCTGGGAACAGATGTAGGCGGCGACACAAATAAAGGAAGAGTGGAATTACTTAGTGTGGTCTCTGGTATCTTAACTTATCTTATTCAATATCTCACGGTTCCTCATTAGACTTGGTGTCTCATGCTATCTCATTAGGTTCAGTCCCAGGGTGCATTGGTCAGACAGTTTTTTCCCAACACAGGTTAGAAATGTAAAGAAATGATTGGCTGTCATTGAATTGTGTTTGGTACACCATGGCTCGAAGTAGGTAGTCGGACTGTATCATCTCTGCACTTCACAATACATTTAAATGATATCGGTGTCTGTTTATGACTATAAACTATGCTCATTGATCCTTGCAGTTAAATATCATTATAAACGACCGATCACTAAATAGCTAAGAAGTTGTAATGCTGGTCAGGGAAACTGCCCTTATGTAGTGCAGTGATTGAATCATAGTTTAAGGTTTGTGGGCAGCCTATAGCCTGACGGCTAAGGTGCTTGACTTCGGCTTGGAAGGTTGGTGGTTCAAGCCCCAAGGTAGCCTCAATAAGATCAGTACAGCTGTTGGGCCCCTGAGCAAGGCCCTTAACCCCACATTGCTAAATAGCTGTAATGTAATGTCTGTTGCATCTGCAAAATGCGCTAGTAGTCACACTAAATGAAAGAACTTAATACTTATAATCCACAAGGTAATATTTCAATAATATTACAATATTACAGTATTGCACCTACATATATGTAGAATTATAGACAAACAAAAGTATGCCTTTACATGAAAGTGCACACTGAGAGTGTTAATATGGGCGGCCGCATAGAGCTGGGGGTGAGGAGAAGGCATCGAGTGAGGGAAGTAGTGCTGCTGAAAATATGTTTACAAAAGCACTGAGGTGTTGACTGAGGGCATTCCAGAGTTAGGGGCCGATCGCACTGAAAGATGGTAGGTCTGGTTTCAAGCCAATATTATGAAATGTGTTTATCTGTTTATCTGTTTATTTGTACACAATTGCATGTTCAACTTTATGCACAGAATTTAGTGTATGAATATACCATTAATTGATTTGATTGTAGCATACACACTGAAGTTTTGCATGCTAATTGGCGAATAAAAAAGCGAAATAAAAAAGCAAGTTTAATTTGTTGACAGCTTGAGCATGATTTGGCTTTGTTCGTGAAATGGAAAGGATGTTTTGCCATGTGCATAGGGTCCTGGCATTAGCATTAGCCTCAGAAGCTGGTGTTGAGGATAGGGTCCTAGTGTTGGCATTAGCCTTAGTTGCTGGTATTGAGGATAAGGTCCTAGCATTATCATTAGCCTCGGATGCTGGTGTTGAGGATAGGGTCCCAGCATTAGCTTCAGTAGCTGGTCGATTGTCTGGCTCAGACTGAGCTGCGAGGCGTGTTGGCGCTGGGTTGTGCGGAGTATACAGTTTGACTGGTAACACTATAGCCAAGGTCTTCTCACATTAGCCTCACCAGGGACAGCTTCCCCTGGGGCTGTATAACAGATCTCACAGAGACAGGTCCACTGGGGCTGTATAACAGCGCTCACACGGACAGGTCCACTGGGGCTGTATAACAGAGCTCACAGAGACAGGTCCACTGGGGCTGTATAACAGCGCTCACACGGACAGGTCCACTGGGGCTGTATAACAGAGCTCACAGGGACAGCTTCCACTGGGGCTGTATAACAGCGCTCACAGAGACAGGTCCACTGGGGCTATATAACAGATCTCACAGGGACAGGTCCACTGGGGCTGTATAACAGATCTCACAGGGACAGGCTGGCTTCAGCTTGCAGCCGGGCAGGGTTTTCAACTGATCGCCTTCAGGTGCTGAGCATAGAAGTCAGCTATAAGGCAGAACAAATGTGTACGTGTGTGCCTGTGTGCATGCAGGCATGCCTGTGTGTGTGTGTGTGTGTGTGTGTGTGTGTGTGTGTGTGCGCGTACATGCATATGTATATGCGTATGTGTCTGAGAACCTGAGAAGCAGACAGAAATCTCAGCCCAGCTGAAACATGAACCCTGTATGACAAAGCGCCATTTTACCAGGACTGGGCCTCTCTGAATCTGAGCTGTCTATTTGTGGCCCTGAAAGGCCTTTGTTTAGGTGCATGCCTTTTTGACAAAGCAATCTGTCTTAATATACAATTAAATATTAAATAATAATATAATGGATTCCAATTTCTAACCACATAACACACTTCCTAAAGTAACACTGGTACAGGTTTATGGCAAACAGTGCCTTAATTCACTCAAATACTTTTTGTCCTGTTGCACATTTCCCCCTTCAATAACACAATTAATTCTGGGCATTTATATTATATATTATTTATATTTTAATTTTTTTTTTTATTTACAAAAGTAAATTAGCTTTGCACATACATTTTGCAGTTGTTGTCCATTTCTTTGCTAAAACTCTTGGTTTCACTGGGCAGCCGTTACAGAACACAGGTTAGATAAGGTACAATTCCCATGAAGGGCCAGATTTACATACATAAAACTATCATCGCAAAATGCAGCCTGACGAGAGTACGTTGGTGCGGTCGCAGTTTGCCTGAAATGACGTCTTATTAACTAAGATTACAGCCAGTCACATATTCAGCGAATGGGACTGCCTGCTAATCGCATTTTGCGAAGGAAACAGCTGGAAATGTGGCTTAAAAACCTCCTGTTTAGTGCACCATTGGATGTCAGGAAATTAATGTATCTTCTGGTGCCATATAAGAGTGCATACAGCTCTACAGACAACACGCTGTGTGTACTGTGATCTTGTAGCTGCGCCTGCCATTGTCAATAGAAGTAATCCAGATGTGAGACTGTGGAATGTTGCTAGGAGCTAGACTATTGCCGGGATGGAATGGGAACATTTGGGGGAGGTTTAAGGTCATCTTTTATTTCTCCCTGAAGAGTAGTTATTTCTATGGCTGGGTGTTTGTCACAGAAGATGGATTCCATGATATTTGTTTTTTTTGCAGTTCCATGAATTTTTGAGTTTTTAGTGCTTTCAGTTTGGCACAAATACATGCACCAGCTTATCCATGCATTTATTAATATTATTTACAGCGACTTGCTTTTTAAGTAAGCAGTTGTTTCTGTTGCTAGAGTTGTGCATGCTATCTCAAAAGTGTCTCATTGCTGCGTGTGAGTTCTATTTGTTCTAAATTCCTATTTTTAAACACTTTTTTTAAACAGTTTTTTTTGGAGGCTGGTCTGTGACGATAGCCAATTCATTGGTTGCAAGAATGAATTAATAGCCTAATACTTCATATAAATAATCTATTGAAATGTGCCATTCTTTTTGTGAAGATTCTCCTAGTGCATCTTCTATGCCTTTATCTGTGCCTCCATCTCCATCATCTCCCTTGATCTATGCCTGCTCTTTAGAGGCTGAGAAAAATGTCTTGCACAAGTCAAGCCTTGTTAATTGTGTTGATCTTTCGGAAATTCAGTGGAATATGTAATCTTCCACACTTATAATATCTCCGCTCGCTATTTCCACAATCCCCTCTTAAATGCATGCGTATTAAGGAGAGAAGTGTGCCTTCCAGTGACTCACTTACACAATACAGATACCGCGGTTCTAGCTCCGTGCACCTCTTCGATACATAAGGCCCATATTTCTGGAGCAGAGTGCATCATCCGGCCCAAAATATCAGTTACCCATAGCCAAGAAAATCAAGTCCAGTTCTCATGGTAAGCACAGCCTAAGACAGTCAAGGTTATGCAATAAACTAGACATTTAAGACATGATTAAAAGTGATATGTTTACGAGCAACAACATTAAGATGAAAGGAACAGCGTTGAGATTTAGCCACATCTTCCAGAAGGTCTCGGCAAACCCAAGGCCTAATTTTGGCCGTTCCCAGAAGTGGCTTCGATTTAGCCACTCTCCCAAAGAGACCATACATTTTTTTTTTACGATTCAAGTAGTTCTGAAGTAGACCCACAGCAGTCCTGTGGAGTTATTTTCACATTGTTAGGCGTCTCAGGACTGTGTTGAAACTGTATGGACCGAGATTATTCAGACATGTTTTGGACCCTGTTGGGGTTAAATGAAGTGTGAAGTCATGGTGAACATCCATGACAGTTCACCATCAGGGACCATGTTTCCACAGCAAACACAGATTCATTTTCTCCAGTGTTCATAGCACAGAGCATATTGAGTTTCACATGCATATTCGACCCAGGCACCAGTCTTAAACCCAGTGTACCGCGTTGTGGTTTTGGGGGGGGGGACAACTTGGGTTGTGGGGATTATACTTGAACCACACGCTGTCCTCTGCACTCTGACATCACGGCGTAAGGACAAGTGCCTCAGCGGCCCTGGTTATGACGCTGGCGTCATAACCACCGTCGTAATCGCCGAAACGCACCGGGCCCTGCTAACGTGTGTTCCTGTGCGTTGCCATGGCGAGGGCGTGGATCTTCTGGGGCCGTGAGGATTAAGGGCTGAGCCCGATGATGTCACTTCCCCCCGGGCGGCGGACGTCAGGGACGGGAATCCCCCTTCCTAGAAGTTGTCACAGGGCTTATGCTGGGATGACCTGCTGGGATCAGGGTAGGCCAGGCCCCACTCAGGCTCTCCCTGAGTAATTAGGGAGGCCCTCCTGGTGAAATCCCCGCTTAAGCAGCTCAGCACACCTGTCACTCGGGAGAGAGAGCCTCCGTCATTCTGTAAGCTGCCTACGCACTAGTGTTTTACCAGGGCTGGACTTACTGCTGGAGCCCCCTCCCCCTACTCAGCAACGCTCACCAGCTTGGTTTCTGTGGTGATTCTCACCCCCCCTGGTCAGAGACAGTTTTCTGTGTTCTAATTGGCTAATGCTGCTGCCTCCCCTCTCCCTGTTTTCACCGTGGTCTGATTTCAGTGCTGTTATAGAGAACCACTGTTCAATTTTTATTGTTAGATCAGTGAACCGCTGTTAGATTCTTATTGTTAGATCAGTGAACCGCTGTTCAGTTTTTATGGTTAAATCAGTGAACCGCTGTTCAATTCTGAGAGCTGATGTGTTTTCACTGTGTGTTTTGGAATGCAGCAGCGATTGTCATAATAAAGTTTTTATCTTATGCTACAGTTCACACTGGTAGACCTTTCTTCTTTTGTGATCAAATGTTTTTTTATTTTAAAAAAAATGTAATACAATACAGTTTAAAGTATTTTGTCTCTGTCTCATAACTCCCCTCACCCTCCCCCATGGCGACAGCCACCCATCCCCCACCCTCTGGAGTATGGAATATAGTGCAGTTAAGGCAAATATATTTATTATATATCATAGACTTTAAGCTGCAGTGAGGCCAGCCAGCCATGTGCATGTTTGAGGTGGAGGCGAATGAGGTTTGGGGTACACGGTCAGTCCTCTCTAACGCGTTTCCTCTGAACCCCAGCTTCGATGTGGACAATGGCACGTCCTCGGGAAGGAGTCCCCTGGATCCCATGACAAGCCCCGGCTCGGGCCTCATCCTCCAGGCCAACTTCGTGCACAGCCAGCGGAGGGAGTCCTTCCTGTACCGCTCCGACAGCGACTATGAGCTGTCCCCCAAGTCCATGTCCAGGAACTCCTCCATAGCCAGCGACATGTAAGTCCCCCCCCCGCCCTGTCCCCCTCTCTGACTGCTCTCTGTCCATCCATCCATTCCCCCACCAGTAACGGACACTGGCTGGAGTAACATCCCCCCCCCCCCCGTTATTTCTGGAGAAAAATCTTCTAGTTTGCTGTGAGGTTTTTCATCTGTTTGGCTGACAAACCAATCTGCCATATGAGACCTGCAGATTGCATTGTGTGTGTGTGTGTGTGTGTGTGTGTGGGGTGGGGTGCGTGTATCACACAGTAGTACTGAGGACCCAAGGATCTGTTTTCGCTGAGCTGTGAGAGAGGGGAAAGGCTGACTCTCCTTTCTGATCCCTGGGGCTTATTCCCTTACACCGGGGCAGGAAGTGATGTGGACTCTACAGTGCCTGCAGCGTCAGCCTCATCCTCACTCCATTGCTGGCTCCTTAACGCAGCTCAGAGTCCTATAGTCCTGCCAGTCCCATATGCTAGTGTCTCTCTGGCCTCATATGCTGGTGGTTCACTAGCCAATATGCTAATGGGTCACAAGCCCGATACGCTAATTGTTCTCTATTACATTACATTACGTTACATTACATTAATGCCATTTGGCAGACGCTCTTATCCAGAGCAACGTACAGTTGATTAGATTAAGCAGGAGACAATCCTCCCCTGGAGCAATGCAGGGTTAAGGGCCTTGCTCAAGGGCCCAATGGCTGTGCGGATCTTATTATGGCTACACCGGGGATCGAACCACCGACCTTGCGGGTACCAGTCATGTACCTTAACCACTACACTACAGGCCGCCCCCAATATGCTAATGCTTCACTAGCCCTATATGCTAATGGCTAACCAGTCCAATATGCTTCACATAATGCCTGTGTGTAAGACTAGGAGCCAATGGAACATTGTAAATACCAGTTCGCTGGCAAACACCTTCAGAGATTCAGAAACAGAAACATGACCACTGCAAACAACGCTCTTTGCCAGATTCCTGTGAGAAAGCCTCTGGCCGCATGTTGAAGCGATGCATTGGGTCAGAGCCAGGCCGCTTCACCCCGTTCCTCTCTGGATCGGTACCGTGACGGGAATAGGTTTGGGTGATTCACAACCGTTCCAAAAGCAGGTTACTGTGTTCTCGGCTGTCTTGTTCCTGACTGCTCTGTCCTTATTGATAGGAATAACCACCTACCGAGGCCAGGCTTGGTCTCGCGGAGATCTGAGCCCGTTATTAGTGGAACGTAAGTGATGGCGCTAGTTATCCCCTCACCCCCCTCCCACCACCACCCCCACCCCTGGAGCAGCAGACCTGTTTTGCAGTCAGCACGGAATGCCCTGCCTGTTTTGCATTGCCTTGCTTTGCACCCGCAAGCATCAGCATTAGCTCCGCCTCACATGCTGAAGAAACCCCACCCTTCCCCCTCCCCTTTAATGCACAGAACACAATATATGGATATGAAAACTGAAAACAGAAAAAAATATATCACTTTCCAAGACAGGAGTCCATTACCCAGTATTTGTTCTTCATGGTCTTTTTGAGGTTCTGGGAATAAAAGCTTAGAAGGGCGTTTTGGTATTCTGGGCATTAAAAACATTCCATTCTCTTATCCTTCCTCAAACTTTGAGGTCACCAGGACAGAACGACCATGGACCTTGAAAGGCTTTGGATGCAAGTCTGGCTTCGGCGAGAGGCTCCATTTTACTCCTCCTCTCTCTGCTGTATGAAAGCTTGTGCCCTCCCACCCTCCCATGGTCTTGCGTTGCATGATGACATCTTAGCTGAAATGTAAAAGACGCAACCCCCCCTCACCCAACCCCCGAAAAATCATCCACAACATCACCAGCATTCTAGACTTCATCTACTGTACAGTCCAAGTCAGAGGTTACCAAACCAGGAAGCACAGACCACAACAAAAATAAGGAGGGCCTATATCGAGGGACTTGCTGAGTGTCTGCTATATTTAGCGTAACAGGCTAATAACCTCTTGGCGTGGTGCTGAGAACTGTAGATCAATAGCTTGTTAAAAGTATAATTGTACATTAACTGCTGTCGGCCTTCTGGCTTGCTCGACGAAGGCCGTCCGCTCAGAGACTTGCTAGTGTGTCTAGTTGGTGGTTTCACCTCCTGACGCAGTGATTCACTAACAGACACCCAGCTAGTATACCTTGGTATACCAGTGGTACACCCAGTTAAACAGCTGTGATGTGAGAAGTGTTTCTTTACAGGTGATTCTTCAGAAAATACAGCATAGTGAATGCATTCTACCATCCTGCTCTCAAAGGTCCCCTTTTGTAATGTTTCTTGGCAATTTCATATTATTCCACAAGGTCTGCCAAACAATTGCAGTGCATTTATAATATATATAAATCCAGTGAGCTTCTCACCCCTCAAACTGAACATTCAATTTGTGACCCAGCAAAGGCTTGAGATGCATCTCTACTCCACCATCTCACAGGGAGGTGAAAAATGCAAAAACCTTTGCGTGTTTAAACATGTTCGTCAACTGGTTTTAAAGGTGGAGATTGTACTATATGTATCTGTGATAACAAGTTGCAATATTATGTAATGCTGGTCTTCTATTGTTATAAAATATTCTTGTTTAATGACAGAAATGGCCATACTTTCTTCTTCTATTGTCCAAAATTAGTCTTTTTTTCTGGGCACGAGTTAGGATTCTCAGGATTTGGGTTATGGCTTTTGTTAGGGTTAGTTAAAGTAAAGTAAAAATTACGAATTTGGAGACATCCCTGCTGAAAAAAACAGCTCAAGCTGGGTTTTGAAACAGCTGGTAGCTGGCTGATCAGTTCAGACCAACTCCCAGCTTGACATGGTTAGACCAGATCAAGCTGGTTGAAACAGCCCAGACAAGATACCAGCACTAGCTGGTTGACCAGCTCATTCTTGGCTAGGCCAGCTTGCCCAGCTCAATTTTCAAGCTGGTCAGGCTGGCATAGCTGGATTTTACAGCAGGGATGGGAACAGGTTTTGTTTGCCCTCTGTGACTGCCTATAGGACCTCATATAGTGTTACTCAGCACCCAGTCATGCATAATGTACGGCTTTAAGAGGCATATGCCAGCTTCTCAAATCACATCCATTACAAAGGCCAACAAAAACCTGGCGAAGTGCAGAGCAAGAGGGAGAGAGGGGGAGAGAGAGAGAAGGAGAGAGGGAGTGAGGGAGAGAGGGAGAAGGAGTGGAATGTATGAATAGGGAGGGAGGAGGATGGATAAAGAGGGAGAGAGCAAAAGAAAGGGAGAGTTATGGAATCGAACACACACAGAAACGAGAGAAGAAGGTTTGTTGGCAAATGGTGGTGAGGTTTGGGCAGGACACCCCCACACTCTGCCTCCTGACTAACAGACACCCCACTTTCCTGAGGAGGTCACTGTCACTAATGTGACCATGTTAATGGAAACCAATGGAAGGCAATGGGAATCCGCTGGCATGACAGAAACTGCACCCAGCATTACTCCATTTACTGTTTAAAGGTCCTTTATTGTGAAGAATGACATCTCCCTTACTATGTGGATTATAAAGGAGTTGAAGGTGCTATAAAGTGTAACAGCTTACCTAAAGACACAGTCACTAAAACAGCCTGTCCTTGGCAAAGCGAAGAATGTAAAACTTACTTAAAACCACACAAACATCTTATGGGTATCAGGACCGAAAATAAAACACTGGAAAGGTGTACAAAATGGGACCTTTAAGCAATTAATGAACTTGCCAGACTGTATTTGTGAAGAAAAAATAATCTTTTGATCATTCTTGATTATTCTTGATTATTTGATTATCCTTTTGTGTGTTTATTTTGTGTATTGATTGGTGGAATACTGGCCCTGTGTATCTTATTTCATTTGAAGAGGAAATATGGGGGAAATAAAACCACTTGTTTTTTTTTGCCTCTTTCATATTTGCTTAAAAGTCGGCATTTCGTGCCCATTGCTTGCTCTGGGTGGAAAGCAGTAAGGTTTGTTTGAACGTTTTCAAAATTCTTCTCGCTCTGTTATCCCATGCTGGCCCCAGAAGCATAAACAGAATCTGGAGAAAATGTGGTTAAAAATGTAAATATGCTGAATATAACGAGTCACCGCAAAGGCTGGCCGGGACATCCAAAGCCAAAACGAGCGCGTGGCTTTCACAAGTCTGGACACGTCAACCCTCCTGTCTGCAGTCTCTCCTGGCTCTTTAAGTGCAGGATTTAAACACAACTGAGTTTTTTTACTTCTGTATTTTGCGGCTTTTAAGTTGTTTAAAAGCTTTCACAAGTAGCTGCCCGGATGTTTGAACGGGGCGAGTTTGGATCAGAGGAGCTAACTTCAGTTTGTCCTCAAGACGGGAGACAGGTTTTTGTCACTTGTCTAAATGTTTGTTCAGGAGCAGATTGCAGGGAAACACTCTTCTCCGACTCTGCAAAACACCCAATACTCCCAGCAGCTGAGATCCACCAGCCGTTCTGCTCCTGCCAGATAGACTGTTGAGGACACGGAGAGAGGGAGTGAGAGAGAGGGGGAGAGAGAGATTGAGAGAAAGAGTGAGAGAGAATAGCTGGTTTGAGAATGTGCTCTCTCTGACAGAGAGCTCACAGGCCGCCCCCCCCTCCCCCCAAAGTCCACAGAGCAGGGTGTCAGCTTACTGCCAGTCCCTTCCCAACCTCCTTCGCAAAAAGGGGGTCACTCTCGTGTCATGGTCACACCCTGACCCCCAAAAGTGAGCGAGCAGGAATTCCCTTTTTAAATCAGGAATACACCCCAAAATGACACTTCCTGCTGACTTCCTTACAAGAGTCAATGTTTTGGCCTGTGTGGTCTCCATAACACAGGAGGAAGGCCCCGTGGTCTGAAACAACACTGTTCTCATTCCTCAGGTACCTGCTTGGTAAATGGCTATGTTGCGCCTTCATAGTCTGTATCTCTTCTGTCAAAATCTGTCCTCCTGATCGCTCGCCTCTCCTGTCCCAGCCGGTGCTGGAGAGGCGTGTCAGGGTCTTGTGGAAATGTTTCACAGCTGGCATCACTGCGCACTTCCAACTGGCCATTTTTTTCCCACAATCATGATGTTGTTTTTTTGAGGAATGACTGGCAAAGCATGAACCCTTCTTCAAGGAGAGTGTAGAGTGCACTTTACTGTTGAGTGCAGTAAAGTGTACTCTGTACCATAGAGTGCGCAATAGTGTACTCTGTACCATAGAGTGCACCATAATGTTCTCTATACCATAGAGTGCACCAGAGTGTGCTCTGTATAGAGTGCACAATGTTGCGCTCTATACCATAGAGTGCACCAGTGTGCACTGTACCATAGAGTGAAGCATAGTGTGTTCTGCTTGGCTGCCCCTAGCTGGACAGAAGAACCATAAATCGTTGGGGCCCTGTGGGACCGACTGCGTGAAACAGCCAAACCATATACTCCATAGCACTCTGTGGCATCCATGAATCTCAAAGCTTATTTTAAACCTTTAAATTTGGTATGAATGTATGGTTCTTCTGTGTGGCCGACTGCATGCAGCTACCAAGGTTGTAGACCCATTTCAGATGACCAACAAACACCTTTATCTGTCTTTGTCTTTCAGCCATGGAGATGACCTGATTGTAACACCATTTGCACAGGTATGTCTGTTTCTTCTTTGGACAATGAAACATTTCCCCCCACAATTTACAATGCTCAGCACATGTATAAGAATCCAGTCCTGGGGGGCCACAGTGGCTGCTGGTTTAACTCCAGTCCTGGAGGACCTCAGTGTCTGCAGGTTTAACTCCAGTCCTGGAGGACCTCAGTGTCTGCAGGTTTAACTCCAGTCCTGGAGGACCTCAGTGTCTGCAGGTTTAACTCCAGTCCTGGAGGACCTCAGTGTCTGCAGGTTTAACTCCAGTCCTGGAGGACCACAGGGTCTGCAGGTTTAACTCCAGTCCTGGAGGACCACAGGGTCTGCAGGTTTTTGGTGTGTTTTAGCACCAGTGACTCATTTGTCTTGATTGGCTGACAAATTCACACAATCTGTTGCTGAGGCTTTAATTGAAATTAAACACCAAATTCCTCCCGACACTGCCGCCCTGCATTGCCTCCAGGACCTGTGTTTCACGCGTAGTGTCTGACAGCTCCTGCTCCTATCACATCTTATCAATGTCACACATCTCCTGATTGGAATTGCAGAATACAATGTGTAAAAGTTAATAAGACATTGCATTGTCTCTGAACACCTGTTAATTCTCATGCTATTTAGGTGCTGGCTAGTTTGAG